>NW_027286764.1:8788635-8873635 GCF_022747635.1 Hetaerina americana
GAACCATTGTTATCATTTTTTTAACTAAATCATCCGATTTTAAATAGTTGTAAACACGAGCAGATTTGCCATAGCATTTTCAGTTTTTTAAAAAGGCAAAATACAGGGTTCGTTCGGAAAATAAGTGTACTGACTCCTGGGCTGGGCGCGCCGCTCCAGGCGCGCCCATCACCGCTCTGACGGGCTGCGATTGGAGGGGGGTATGTTGGCAAGCGACGCTGAAAAAGGCAGTCGGCTCTGAGCTGTGGTGTAGTGAGGAGCTCTGTTAACGCGAACCTCCACGCTCGACCCACCTCACGGAACGCGATGCCGAAGTTTTTGGAGCAGCGTTATTCCATCAAATTTGCGGTAAAGCTTGGGAAATCGTCTACCGAAACTGTCGGTATGATTAACCAGGCTTACGGGGAGTCAGCCATGTCCAGAAACATGATCTTTCGGTGGCACAAGATGTTCGTGGAGGGCAGAGAAGAGGTCGACGACGAGTCTTCGAGAGGTTCCCGATGATGCCTTCGTGGGAGCGTTCCAGGAATGGGAACGCCGCTGGAACAAGTGTATCGACTCACAAGGGTCCTATTTTGAGGAATATTAGCTTAAGATATATAAAAGTGTAATAAATTTTTTTTCCTGAGCTCAGTACACTTATTTTCCGGACGAACCCTGTATTGTAGCTTTGATCGAATATTAAAATAAAAAGCATGTGATGGGTATAGGTGAAATGAACATAAGCAGCTTAGTTAGAAATGAGGTTTAATAAGAGTTAAGTTTTCCCCTTATTTCGAGCGCCCTCTCTTGGATTTTTCAATCATAGCTGAGTACATTAAAAATCATCGCAATAGACGTGGAATGATATTCATGTACACAAAACAAATGTAATGAGAATACAGAGGCAGTGGGAAGCTAAATTCAAACCACCAGTATTATCTAATAGACGAATTGGTCAATGTTTAGAATGCGGGGATACTTTTTGATGAAAATGGTTCATGCTTATCGGGTGAAATGGCTGAAGAAACTTAATTAAATTATTCGAGGCAAATAAAATTAGTTGCAGCTTTCGGTGGAATGCGTCGGAGAGAGATAGAAAAACAGTTGCCAAATAAATATTTTCTAGTGAAAGTGAGAGTGTGAAGCAGGAGATGAGGGGACGCGTCGGGGCAAAAAATACCTAACGATAATACTTAAAATTATTAAGGAAAATTACTGAAAAATATTAAATATTAAGGAAATACCTAAAATAAGGAAAAGGAAAGTATTTGGGTGGCTGGGAGTTTCTACGCAAGGATAGTAGTATCAATTTTTTCTAGGAGAAGGTGTGTTCACCTAGCCTGGTTTCGCGGCCTCGGAAAAGTACAGAGAATGAAAAAATTCCCATTTTCCTCATTTAAATGTCCCGAAAATTTCTTCATTCATTTCTAATCCTAATTATTCACTGATCTTCGTTTCTAATCTGACAGGTTCTGAGAGCGGAGGGGTAGGCTCCTTTCGAAGATAGAATTTTCTTTCCAAAGTAGAATCTCAGTAGAAGGTTTCCGGGTCAAAATCATGGGAATGGCAGGGCGGGTGAATGAAGTAGGGGCGAGGACACCGGAGCTACGTCATTCAACTCAGGATGGCTCTATCCCTTCGCCATTTTCTCACTTCCCACCGAATGTCCGATAGACCGACTATATACTCCTCCTCTAACCAGTCTTGCTTCATCTAAGTAATGGAATCTTTTTGGGGGTTCTTAGCCCACGATTTCCCTCTTCACCCAAACACACGCACACACACAAACACACACACTCTCCCTATTCACCCCCCCATCGGCACAACCCCCGTTCTCTTTCCCAAGCGGCCTTCTCTATTTCCGCCAAATTCAATGGATCCTTCCCTCATCCCCACAGACTCATTTTCGTTAAGCTACATAATATTTACCCCCTCCCTCCACCCCAAATTCTCTCTCTCCCCCCCTTTTACACACCGCTATACCCTTACCTTCTTGACTTTTATAAAGTCATCCCCTCCATTCGCTCTTTTCCCTCCCCAATCCCTTTTATCACATTTTCCTTAGCCCCCCAAATAAGTATTCCTAATCCTTCCCCCAGTTTCACTCCAGCTCCTAGGAATACGAATGCCCCCATGGGGATCACAGGGGCACCGGTTTTCTTTGACGCAATTTAGGGGATGTTAATGTGATTTCATATTGATCGTAAGGGATGAATATTTTCTAAAAATAAAGTACTTCTGTGAACAAATTTGCAATGGAGTTGTTCAAATTATTTAATGGCATGAAAGCATGCAACAAACTACTGAAGATACAACTAGTCAAAGAGAATGGTAATGCGTGAATAGATAGCAAAGAATTAGCTAGTGCTTTAAAAATCTTTTTAAAAAATTTTAATAAACTTGTGTTGCTAAAGAAGAGGAAGTATGGTAATTAAATGATAGTTTAAGTTTTATTATGAATCGTTTCCTTCTGTAGATAATCCTAAAATCATATTGTTTCCATAATCAAAAATACTTCTGTTGTACTTATCATGTGGAATATCGTACAAAGGCCGATATGACCTTAAGGTGAATTCCGACGACACATATAAATGACCTCCTCTTACGTGCTCAAAATGTTATATTTATGAGTTTTTAGCCTATATATTAATTAAACGACTTAATTGGTGCGAATTGAGGAATTATTGACCATTTTTTTACCGAACCCATATGCATAAATTCATTAGAAACAATGAAAAACACCCATGCCCTAGGCGGAGGTAAACCCAACTAGGCGGGGTTCGAACCCGCAGTCTCTGAGTAAGTAGGCGCCCTACTGCCAAAGGGGGTCAGCAAAGCTTACAGCCATTATTGAGGCAACATTTTATTGAACCACCAAATAATTAAAATTATCATAATATACTCGTATATTGTTGTTAAATAATTTCTCTCCAATGAAAAATTGAATTAACATCTCAGTCAATATGCAAATTATGTCTTAGCTTGGATCTTGTAATTTTCTTTAGTAAGATTCATGAAATGCCATTCCATTCGAATTTTCTTTAGATTAAGAGTTATTATTGTGAGTAAAACCTCAAACTAGTGCTAGAAATAACTGGTTTCCACAGATTTTGGACCCATTTTTGGACTCACCAGGGTGATATTTCTGCCTTGTTCCCTCTTAATAGAATTTCACCCATTCATCATTAGTTGTCCGTCGCTCGTGCAGACAAGCGTGATGAAAATTTATGACTTAGAAAAAAAAATCTCTTTTGCGGTCACGTCCTGACTGAGTGGAGAAAATAATCATCTCAATAATGTAAAACCTTCAATCATTTCAGATTTTATAATTTTCTTTTTCAAGGTCACCATATTACGTGGTACATAAATATGGATGTCAACTCACAAAACTTTTGATGATATGAAATCAATTTGCAGTTAGCATTTGACTGAATCGACGTTTGATATCGATTTTTAAATACATTTCTAATAGTGAAAATGCATATTGATTTCCTTCCCCTTATACAAATGTGGTGCAAAACTGAAAGTCGTGAGATTATCACAATTGAGGAGTATTGATTGATGTGCTTGCCCACCAACTGCTTGATATTCCCAGAACATGAAGACAAACCTCCTTCGCCTTACTCCCCCACGCAGTATTTTCTACCGCTTGCCTTTCACAGCTCGTCCTCCCGACAAG
The DNA here is from genome assembly GCF_022747635.1 of Hetaerina americana. Classification (NCBI taxonomy): domain Eukaryota; kingdom Metazoa; phylum Arthropoda; class Insecta; order Odonata; family Calopterygidae; genus Hetaerina; species Hetaerina americana. The sequence continues at coordinate 8,792,297 of NW_027286764.1, forward strand.
TTTGCTACATCTTACGTCGGGCATACCGCAACGGGAGTTTTAATTGCATTTGCCTGAAACCCTCAAATCCTTTATGGTAATAGAATAATTCGGTTGCGTAATTTTCAGTTTTTGATCGATTTGTAAAAGCAAGTAAAGGGTCAAAACTTGGATGTGTTTACGAAAGGCGGGTGAAATCAAATGCTTATAGGCCAGAGAGTTTTACTAATCGGGAACACAAAAAGGCAACAACACTTTATACGCATCGCATTTGTTGAATAATTTCAAAAATATTGGCTTAAACTATGGTAAATACCTTTGATAAATTTTAAAGTGATCGTATAAGTCATGAGAGTGATTATTGTTAATGCTTTATGAATATGCATTAAATATTTTTCAAATTATTTTCTAAATAAACTGAGATGAAAGATATAGAAAGAAAAGTACGAAAAGAACTTTCGTCTAAGATATCCAATATTTCATTTAAAAAAGTGTGGCGAAAATTCAGAAATGCATAAAAATGTTTAACTAGCGATTGGGAGTTTTAAGTTTTTATGTAGTCATAGTTACGAGTTCAAATTTCTTTCGACTAATATTTTTTATTCCTCAATCTTTTCCTCACGTACTCTTTAACGTACACTGCTCCCTTTCAGCTGTCGTATACTGTCGCATGTAAATGAAAGTGCATCTATTTTCCCCAAATTCCGCTTTCTTCAATGAATTTATATTTCTGCTCTCAGTGACGCCATTAAACTATATGTCACTTAGCAAGGATCGACAAGATTTTCAATAATGATTGACGAAATATGAGAAAATCAATTACAATGATTGAATCATGGTACAAAATATAAGGAATAGACCTGAATTAGGCCGAATCATTCGTTATTCCATTATTACATATAATATAAAATGCGTCATTGCATATTCGTAATATTAAACCTGTACGTTATTCTTCGGGATTAGGATACAAATACGGGAACATTTACCTTTTGGATGAAGCTATTCCGGACAAAACCATCGTGAAGAATATTCAGGCCCCACACTGTGCATTTCCTCATTTCGGGAACCCGTTAAAAGTCAGTATTCTGGGCGTGGAGAAAGAGTCCCGTGATGCTAAACGAATTTACTTCTCTCTCGGCGTGTGTGCGTTCGCGTGTGATTTTGTTTTCTCATTTCATGGGGCAACTTGTGCAACTATTTCCGCCCCTGCCCCTGGCCATCCCACTCGAGGGGCCTCAGTCTCCAAGGCGTCCCTCTCCGTCTAATTTTCTTCCTCCCGAAGACATTCCCCCTCTTCTCATTTCCCATTCCTTCCGTCTCCCCTCCCTCATTCCACCACTCCCTCTCTCTTTCACACTTGGCTTCCTATTGTCATCTCTGGCCCCTTCACCCGTCTTCCACACCAACCCTCACAGGCGCTGTTGCTCTGCCAGCCCTACTCTCAACGCACTCCCTTCCTCCCGAGGAATATTAAGTACTCGGGAGGATTTCTCGAGAGTAGTGTTTGAGTGAGAGATTTTTTGTTTTCCTTCCGACTGACGATCCGGTGTGGCTCCTTGGTATTTAAATACTCTCGCGGAAGCATTGTCAACTTTTTGGTGATTTTGTCGCGGCTGTCGATCGAGGGATATGGTTTTATATCTTAGGGGTTGCCCGGGGAAGGATTTAAAATGTAAAGTTAAAGCGCACACTTACATTGAGTTACGGGACCAATGAGCTTTCATATGCGCTATGTTAAATGGTGGAGGAGGAGTTTTTCGCTAGAATGATTTAAAGTAGAATATTGACTTTAGCAAGATTTGTATCGAAACAAATATTCGTTTTTTTACAACTTATTTTTACTCCATGTAAAGTGTTTCTGATTTCCTCAATACGAGGTCTGTCCAATAAATACGTGAACTAGTGACCTTGACGGGGACTACAGCCCCACCCACTAGCGGCACTAGTTTTCTGTGACCCAATGAGCCGTCTTTGATTGGCGGATCGTCGAGCTGTGCGTAAGGTGCCAGTCATGTTCGTTTTTGTCGTCCTTGTTTTTACTGCTTGTCGAAAATGGAAATTAACGAAATCACGGAGCAACGTATCAGCACCAAGGTTTTCGGCGAAATGCGGTAAGGGTTGTCAAGAAATTATTGAAGCGTTGACAGCTGTTTACGGTGATAATGCTTTGAAGAAAAAATCCGTTTTCAAGTGGATTAAGCGTTTTAAAGATGGCCGACAAGACGCCACGGATGATGCAAGGCCGGGATGTACTTCAACCACCTGTGTTGACGACAACATTGATCGTGTGCGGTCCCTTGTCCTTACCGATCGTCGAAAAACTGTCCAAATTATAGCTGATGAACTGAATTTAGGTAAAATCAATAGTGCACACTATTTTAACCGAACATGATGGATGAATCCTTCACCATGACAATGCACCTGCACATTCAGCATTGATTGCTCGCCAGTTTCTGGCAAAAAATTCAAACACCATCCTTGATCATCCACCTCATTCGCCAGATCTCGCCCCCTTTGAATTTTTACTATTCCAAAAATACAAAAATGTTTCGAGAGGAAATCACTGGGTAGATGTGGCCACAATAAAGCTAGAAACGACTAGAAGACTAAAAAGCCTAGCAATAAATGGAGAGTACTTTGATGGAGACAAAATCGATATACAATAAATTGTGCAAAATAAAGTTTGTATGCCTCAGATCGCGTATTTAATGGACACACCTCGTATATTGATAGAAAGAGATACTATTTTTCTAATTTATCACGCTCCAGGAAGTGATTTACTAAGTACAGTTGTCAATTCGAAGGTCAATTTGACCGCCGAGGGTAGAGCTCACGTAACACGATGTAGTAGGGCTTATGTAGTAGCATTGCACCCAATTTTCATCTGTGATCACAAACCAGCTCAGAAATTCTTGTTCGTTGATCTAAAAACGGGTCAAAAGTTGTTCGGAAATGTCCATTCTGCTGCTATTGTGATCCTACGTCAAGAATCGCGGCAACCATCTGGCAGGTCATTTTCTCATATCCAATTCCACCGTTAAATGTGATATTCCCGTTCTGATTACATCCCTACATCTTGAACGAGTTCTCTCCCTTTCAATCGGCGATCTTCCATGAACAATTTATGTACTTTTGAAATAATTTCTGGGGGTATTGGCACATTTTGAACGACCCTACACGGGTCATCATCGGAGCTGTCCCCCCGACCAAACTCAAACTCGTTTGTCCACTTGGCAACGGTTGAATATGTAGGACCCGAGTCCTCAAGAGTGTTCTGAAAGACGGCATGAATTTCCTTAGCTTTCATACCTTTCTATGCGAAATATTTAATCACTGCTCGAATCTCATTTTTTTCAATCTTCACAAATCACTGCACGTGAACATTAACAGTGAGATAGCCGCACCACCGATCTCTTCCCAGGGCACTGACGGGTTATGTGTTTACCCATGGAGGATCACCTATTACTACGTGGGAAACTCGTTGCACTAGCGTTGACACCTGGTGGTGATTATGGAAACCTTTCAAACTACCCTCAGCCGAACGGTGGCGCTTTAAATGCAGTTCTTTGGCACACCGATTTGAAAGTTCAATTGTCACAACCACCAATTTCAATCTGCTACACGGCATTTGAATTATTTTTCCTTTATTGTAACTGTGGAACAATGGAATATCGATAAATAAAGGAAACTTTTGCTTTTTATTTCCTCTAATTTTTGAAACTGGTTTTGAGTAGGCTCGCGGAGTAATATCTTTAAAAGTAAGAGTGACATATGTCCTTGAAATCCATTTTGTGTCGGCATCGCATTCTAGGCTATGGTAAGACACGTGTTTTGGAGAATTAATAACACTCTCTCGGCACATCCTTGCCCCGGACTTCCGATTCGTACTCAACCTCCTTCCCCATCCACTCCTATATTCCCCCCCCCCACAACCCCTCCCCCAACACCCCCCAGAACCACTCCACCCCTCCCGTTCTCTCTCCCTAATCCGCAAAAGTCACCGCTTCCTTCGTTCGCCCCCGACGCCAGCCTTAATATAATTTTCCAATTTGCGCGCACGAGTGATAGTGTGCTTTCGAAGGCGGTGCTTCGGCCGGCTACTTCGAGGGCATCGGTTGGGCGGGGCGGTTGGGAGAACCAAGGGAAGGAGGGTTGGATGAAAAGGTTGGGCGAAGGGCAGGCTGTGAGCGACAGAAAGGGTATCTTCTGCTTTTGAAGTGACAGAAAAGGAGATGAAGACGGATATAGGCATGTGGCTTAGGTATGTATCTTGTGTGCAGATTATATACATATACATGAGTGCATGTACGCATATGTATGCATGTGTACATATATATATATATATATATATATATATATATATATATATATATATATATATGTGTGCATACCTATATTCTACACCCGCGTGAAAGTCCCCTTTCAAATTCAAAGGTCTATATCGAGAGCCCTTCACAGAGAGAGGAGTGGACCGACCGACCGGCCCTCTGACTTCCCCGAAATCCCTCGCCGTCGTTTTCCCATCGGCGAAATGCCAATATTCTTTTATTTTTTGCCCCTCCAGCCCCCCCCCGTTCCCCTCCTCACTCTGCTGCTCTTCTGAACATAGCCAACCCACCCCTTAAACATCCCGCGACCCACCCCCGCCCTTACTTGCCTCACCGACCACCAAGGGCCGCCTCTGCCTTCCCAATGCAATTTACATACGCGCCTCACGCCCGCGGCTTCATCCCCTAGTGGAATCATCGAGCCAACCTTAGGCAGTCCATGTGTGACACACATACTGCGATATGAAGTTTGGGAAATGAGCGTGAATGAGAAGTGAATTGCGCTGGAAACTGCTCCCATTTATCCGAAAAAGTTAAGCGGAAATGTAGCAGCTTAATACATCATGCTACAAGGACTGTCCCAAATGTAGTGCGCCTTATTTTTTCCCGGATTGACGGACGGACGGGTGCCGGTTTCATTGGCTTGATTCGAGGCAGTCAAGTCTCAGAAAAGGCCGTAGGCCAGTGATAGTTGGCTTCCAGCCTTTGTGGAGTGCAGATCTCTCGTTTGCGAAACCTCTTTAACGTGACCTCGATACGCTCCGTCATGCACCGGATATTGGAACAGCGCTACGCCATCAAATTTTGCGTGGAATTGGACAAAACCGAGAAAGAACCTCATGACAAGCTCAACGCAGCTTATAGTGATAACGTCATGGGTATAACGGGTGTTTTTAGTGGCACAAGTTATTTGGGGAGAGTGGAGAAGATTTTTGGAAACGCCGAATGTTGAGGACGCCCTTTGACCGAAAAAGTGTCGATAATCTTTCAAAAGTGAGGACTTTTGCTGAAAAGGAGTCGTAGATTGAGTGTTTGCATGCTTTCTGATAAACTTAGCATCTCTTAAAGTGGTAAGCAACGGCTCGAGACCAAAAAAATGGGCATGAGAAAGCTGTGTGAAAAGTTGGTGTCGCGAGTGCTCTCGGACGAACGAAAGGGAACTCGCACGCGGATTTGCCAAGAGCTTCTCGATCATGTCTCAGCCACCATAAAACTATGTCGGTCTCCTACCAGACTTCTTTTTCTTCCCCCACCTCAAATTAGTACTGAAAGGATGTCGCTACGGTTCGGTGGAAGCGTTACAGATGGCCGTGACGAAGAATCTTAGCAGTATTCCGAGCGCCGCCTTCCCAAAGGCGTATGAGGCGTGAAAAACCCGCTGGCGGCGGTGTGTGGACCCCCAAGACTTAGCCATTAGACTTATTACCATGAAACTAGAATTTGAATGGGAGCCACTAGCTCACCGTTGGTTTAAATACAGGTTAATTTTACCACGTAAATTTGAGATACGTTACCTGTCTGAGGATTTTAAAGGTAAATTACGGGCCCCGATGGTCAGGTCACATGGGCAAAATCAGGGAGATAAAGAGAAAAACGGATATATTTGATATATCGTTTTTCCTCGTATCATTAGAGATCAAAATAGATACGACAGCAATCGCGTAGGAGAAAATTAGAATTATTTGTTTATTATTATTATTTCTTTTTCCTTCATGTAATTCTTTTTATTTTATAGACCCATATTTTTAACAGTTCTATGGCAAGATTTAAATATACTTATTTTGTTAATTAGTATTGCTAAATATGGTAAGTACTTTCTTTTGTGTGACTAAAGGTTTTCGAGTTCATAATCAAACTAATATATGCATGTGTAGAGGTAATATTGATTCAATAGTTTCTGGCTCAACTTTGTGGAAGGCCCCTGACGATGAGGCCTAAACGTTGAAACTAATAGTACTAAATTAAAGAACAGTGCAAGAATACATTTTATTCTTCATTCCAATAGAGGTAACATGATTGTTTTTCTGCATGCGTGCCTGGTGACCTAACACCCCCCGCCACACGCCCTTGCAGCGGCTTGCGGGGTATTGAGTAGATGAAGATATTAAATTTTCCGAAAAATTATTGCTAATTGCAATCTGCCGGCCGGGGTGAATTTTGGCTAGACATGAGGCCATACAAATCTGGAAGCTGTCGTCCTTTATCCGGAAGAATAAATCTGGAAGAAGTCGTCCCAGTATGTCCTTTTTGCGATTTTCAGAGCCTTTAATATGCGTAAAATGCACGGCCACACATCCCCTTTGGCATTCGGTGTCGCCTCGACACTCAGGTTCCTCCCCGTACGTACCAGTTGCACACCGATGTGTGGATATGACACTGTCCCTGTTCGTCATTTTGCAAACGACCGAAAAGATTTGTGCAATGACACACTTTGCTCAGACGTTTTGATTGGCCCCCCTCTGGCATCGTGCGTTGGCTAAAGCCCCCGGTCCCATTCCGAGATGCGAGTAAGTTCAAGGAGAAGTCAACGCGGCTCCAGGGCCTTTCGTTTGAATTCGCAAACTTTAATACCCTCGACTTTATCACTGCAACCGAAGACAGCATTGCAAACTAGAGCAGTTTCAACTCTTAACGCTCGGTAATTAGTAGTTTGATTACCACTTGATCTAGACAGGCGGGCTCGTATACGTAGAGCAGGTAACGGGAGCATCATTTCAACCTAAGCGAATCGGGTGTTACCAACGCCATCATACATGCCAAATAAGTGCTGAGGAATCAATTGTGGTAATCTTTCTTTTGTTATATGTATTTCATCAAATCATACCGTGTTAAATCAAACGGTGGGGAACTTCTCTCTGCTGCAGTGCGGTTTAACTGCGGAATTTTCCATTTGAGCAAAAGAAAAACTACAGGGTACGGCAACATGACTTCCTTTTTCGATACTGTTTGGCGCTTGAAAAAAGGGAGTTTCGTAGCTACACCCTGTGCGTTTCAAAACATAAAGGTATGTTTACGGAAATAAATAAAGCACGTTTGGACTAGAGTCCACTTTTGGAAATTTTCAATTCAAAATGACACAGGTAAGGGCGAATGTCTTTCTTTTACATACTACTCAGATTAATTTCTTCGGCCAATGCAATTTTTAGTAATATAGCAAGATAAGCTGCTGAATATTAGTTATAGACGTACATGAAATGCTACAGAAAGAAGGTCACGTCGTGGCTTCATTATGACTCCAGGAACGTTTATTCTCATGGATACAAATAAATCAGCATATTGGACCTAATGAACATGCCGTGATGGAAAGGATAAACAAACCATGAACACAGTAATCAACCCGAAGGTCAATTTGGCAGCAGATGATGGTAGAGTTCACCCGGTACGTAAGTCTTAACCCCGATGTGCGAAATTCTCACATCAGGGTAGGGGGGGCCAAGTTCCTTTCCCTGTGCCAGCTATGGTTTCCCAGGAAGATCTGTTTCCAGAGACATGATGCGTACGGATTTGGTGGAGCTGAGGGTATTAAGAGAGGCGTGCTAATGAATCGAACCCGGGCCCTTAGATCATTTAATCAACGCTCTACCCTTTAGACTACCACATTCCTCCATACAAAAGACACGAATAGGAAAAAACTAGACCGAATAGTTTACATACATTTTTCATGAATAGCGGGGGAAGAGAGGTGCTCTAAAGAAATAAAGGGGAGGAAATTTCAGCACAATCAATAATACATTTCACGACGTAATGCACAATATACCGAGTGCAGTAAAAGAACAAAGAAAAATACTGCTTTGGAAAGAACACGGTAAACCTAACACGCAATAAACGTATACACACTTTCACATACTCGGTGATTGTACTATGTTTATATGGTAAAAACTCACGTAGGTGCATAAATATAAAGTCTTTAGTAGTGATCAGGTTGAAAAAATAAAATACTTAAAGAGGGTACCAAAATTTGGATGTCTATTAATTGTCCTCTCATCGACCAGTTCATATGTACAGTTCATGCCAAAATACATAATTCTTTGTTTATTCGGTAACACTGAAACACTATCGTAGTTCTCATCTGTATCACATATGTGTCGCAAAGCAAATGTTGTGACAAAAATTTCTTTTAGCAAAAGCAGTGTCTATTCACAAAAGATTACTTCATCGTTTTAGTAGATTCATCCTGTGTTTTGTAGGCAATAGAAAGATGGGGAGGAAGACAGTCAGACAGATGTCGTCTTTCATTAAACCGTTGTTGGACTAGCAAGAGGAACCGAGGATGAGGCACGCTCCGATTCGCCGCTTCCCCTACAAATGTTTCATTATTATCTTTTGATAAACCTGCAGTTAAAAATGAACACCACTAGTGTAGGATGGCATAATGCACTCGCTCTATTTGTTAAATACTCTGCGCTGTGGCGTGCAGTGAAAAAGCCCTCGCTGCTGGAGATTACAATGTGACCAAGGCACACAGCCCCATAATGCGATTTCTCTTGGATCCACTCCATTGAGAAACGTCTATATGCTCGTGTGTAACTCCTCATTTGGTCATGCGTGCATATATACTAGCTTCTATCAATCGCCATTTGCTTCGAACATCCACCGGTAGAGAATGGATGTGAGCGACCTACTCGCGCTCCTTGGAGTGGGACGGGAGGAAAAGAGCATTGGTCTTTGCATCCTCCTGAAAAATCGAGAGCTTTCTCCGCGCGATACTTATTCAAAACATTGCTTATCCACAGGAACCAAATAAAAGACTTCATTCCTTTGCATGGAGGATTATGTTTACACGACATAGAAGAGCTTCCCAAAGTTGAGAGTGTGCGTTTAACATTGACCATGATGGACACATTAAAATTCTGCATAGCTCAAGTACTTGTGAGTGCTATCTATCATGGAGAATTACGAATAGTATCAGTTCATGTGAAAGCAATAGGTTTGATAATTCCAGTACATCCGTGACTTTGCTTTTTCAGATAAACCTGAAGGTTAAAGCAGAAAAGCCAACATCCTGTATAACTCCCGAAATTCTTGCAGTGGTTACGAACTTTGGGGAGGGTAGTAAAATGCTCTCGTCGGATTGCGTGGTGTACGTTTGTTGCAGATCTTGAGTCTGAAAGTAACACAGTGCAGGGGAAGGGGTGAGTCGGGGTCGAAGTCTGTGCGGGAGTAGGAGTTGGAAGTTTAACGGAGAAGTTTCTTTCATCTCCTTTGCTATCTTCTTCTTCCTCCTCCCCCCATCCCCTCATCCACTCCCCCACCACCCTATAACGCCCCCTTGGAGGCAGATGTGCACCCTTTGTGTGCAATTTGGACACCAGCACGCTGGGAGATATGGTAGGGAGTTGGGTGAGAAAGGGTAAGCGGAGGAGGGAAGGGTGCCGGGCGGGAACATCGGTAGGTGCTGCAGCGGGTGCCGCGAGATGAAAGGAGCGCGGCGGTCGGCCGGAGTGCACCATTGTGTATGTGTAATAAGGATGAGGCATAATTCACTTCCGCTCGCCCCTGCTTCAGGGGCGCCCTCTTTCCGAGGGAGTAGGCCTCTTTGCCCTTTTCTTTCTAACTTGCCTGCGCTCCCAATTCCTCCGATCTCTTAGAACTGAAGACTAAAAACTAATAATAGGATAAATTAAACAAGACAGAGCTTCGAGGGATCCGGACAGGGAGCGGGTATGGAGGGAGGGGGGGGCTGGGAATCGCGGGAGGACCGGAGCGGAAATGAGGGTTCTCGCTCATCGACGCGGCTCCTCGTAAAATCATAGCGCGAAGATAGAATTTGAGCATTTTGCCCCGGCACCTGCTCCCGCATGCTCTCCTTACTCTCCCGAAGTCTTTATGTGTTTACATTTCTTTTTCGGCATTATTAGTTGCGGAGATGTTGATGGTCGTACCGTGTGGTATAAGATACGACCCAATTTCAAGAAGAATCCTTGCACGTTTTGCTGAAAAGAATCCGAGAGGAGAGGCTTGGAAGTCATTTCGTTTTGAAATTCGAGGACTCTTCCACTTTCAAATAACGCCAGTCAATTATTAATTCTTGTGTCTCTTTCTTTTCGAAATTCATTTCCTAGAATATTTATGTTTTTTCATTAATATTTACGAGAAAGTCTTGGTACTTGTGTATCATTTTCCTTCTCTTTAGGAAGTCTAGACCACCCATACCAAGTCAAGTCTCGGTAAACGACACCCCTACTAGGAATGACTAATCCCCTTTACCATTCTTTCTCTCCCACCACTCCCGCCTATCACTCTATTCCTTTTCAACACTCCTTATGATATCCCTACTCTAAGGTTAAAATATATTTACACGGAATCGTACGCAGAAATTTGTGCTTAGTATCTTTAGGTGAAACGTGCATTGAAACTTGTATTTCGTAATGAATTCTGCTCAAAACTGAAACAGTTTTATCATCACGGAAAACTCATTCACAAATACGGGACAAAGAGTTACATGAGTGTGCGTACATGTATCATATCTTTGCATGCTGAAACGTTAAAAAATATAATAAATTTGGTCATTGGCGAAGCGGTGAAGATCAAAGCACAGAGAAATTACAAAAATATTTTCTAGATTACTTCAATGGCCCAAACACCTTTTTTTTACATAGATGAGCATATTCGAATACAGAATTCAACCAGAAGGTCGGTTTAATAAGTGATGGTAGAGTTTACCCAATACTATGTCCTAAATATCCTTACACTGAAGAATTCAATGGAGTAAACTGTTTTAAGATGGCAGAATGAAAAACATATTAATCAAATATCATCAATTTTAGTTCTTGATTTGATTAGGATGCTTCGTGAAGAAATTTAAGATACAAAATTGAATAAATATTGACAGACTGGCCAAAAGTTAAAGGTAATTATTGGCCTATATTGGAATTTAAATGGTCAAGCAATTACAATGCAAATATTTGCAGAAGAATGATTAATTTTATTAGCTTACTATATGACTCCTTCAACACAAATCACATTTATTGATTTGGCCTTGGCTTTCACACTAGCTCCTTCATATCCTCCTTACCTAAAAAAGAGAAAAATGGATGTTTGAGAATAAGTCATTAAAATAACCTCATGTTTACATATTAACAACAGCCTTATATTAAACAAAAGGGTTTACAATGCTGAAGAGTTTTTTTTTATTATTTTGTTTATGACTCACTTCCGCGTAGTTTTAGGACGAACAATAAATATATGAGTGAATATTTTACCTTAATATAAATTTTGTAATATTCATCTTTTGTAAGAATAATATAATTTTCATATGAGACCTTTAAGATTTTTTTGAATTTATATTTTTACACACCTTCCAAATCACCAGATGTCCCTGAAAACCATAGGTGGCGCAGAGAAAGAAACCGCTTCACCTGGTGAGTGATTTCACACGCCATTTTAGGGCTTGGTATTGGGTAAGGTTAATTAACACCTACTGTACCGACCTTCGATTTCATAACTGTTTTGGTTTTTTTATTGATACAGGGTGTTTAAAGAGGAAAGTGGAAATACAATTAAAGAAGGTTAACTTCAAGAGAAGATAGAGGATGTATTTAAGCATTTTTCCCTTCTAAAATATGCTTAGAAACCCTTAGTTACATTTAGTGAAAGAATGACCAAGGGTATTTCTTGTAAACACTATCCATTATGATTCATATTTAATTCCTGACAGGAAAGCCTATCTACGTTTTTTATATTCTCAGTGTGACTTTTAAAGCAAGTAAATTCTCTTCTCCCTTTTTTTCGTCTCAGGTCATTTGGATATGGGTATAAGCTGCGTGCCTTATTTCCCTTCGTCCTGATATCGTCCTTTGTCCTCGGCTCATTCCTCTTCTTGGGATATCTGCCGTAAAACTCACCGCTCCCGGGAATTTGAGCGTTACATAAAATTCATTGCGTATGAACAAAATAGAGATTGCCATTCCTCGGGGAGGATGAGCCGCGAAAGAGCGCATACGACTGCTGAATGATTCGAGGACGGACGCCTTCCCACCGCCTTTTTCGCAAAATTCTGATCCATAGTATAAAACCACAGGACAGCTAATTTTCCTGACTTCGAAATTTCATTTTCTCAACCCAAAGAGGATTCTCGTGAAAGAAGGCTTGTCTCTTCTATTAAATTGAAGAGATTTTGAGATATGTCTGCTCCGCGTTCTATTATTATTTATTTTGCTGGTTTTTGCATATTGTTGCCCAACAAAGAAATTTACAACTAAATTGAAATTTCAAAATTAATCTTAGGATTGATGGAGAGTTTAATTGCATTTGAGGTAATGGAAGTCATGAAGTATAATTTAATCCCATCACAATGTCAGTAGCATATATTCTGCTTTATTTTTCCCCATGTTATTCATGGAAAATCCAATATATTTCTAGCACAAATAGAGAGCATCAATTTAATTGTAAGTATGGCTTAATTATTCGCCGTTCCAACTTTGTTCCATCGTATCATCAGTAGCAGTGTAATTATGAAAACGAGGAGAGAATTGGAGGTTTAAAAAATGTGTGGAGGCTATTTGGCTATTCTTGCGTTGGCCATTGATGGGCAGATAGATAAAATTGAGACCGTAATGTCCCTTCTTCCATTCAACCCCTCGTCAGGCACATAAAAACAGAAATAATAATAAGAGGAAATATAAGGCATTTTAAAAGAAGAAAATATGGTAAAATTATACGAGGGTCATCCGGAAAGTAGTACCCGTTCGTGCCGCATGAAGTGCTGACGACGCGAGTAGCCGCTGGACGAGGTCAGATAGCTTCAGTGGCTTGTCTGCCTTCTCTGAGCCAAGTTGCGTGACGCTAGCATTGCCTGTGTTGTTTCTGTGATTGTTTACAATGTTTAAAAAAATTGAGAACGCCGCCAGTTGTGAAGTGAGGGCAGTGATTAAATTCCTCAATGCAAGAAACGTTCGCCCATGTGATATTCATCGCCAATTAAAGGAGGTGTATGGAGACAATGTAATGGACGAGTCGTCTGTTCGGCGGTGGTGTCGCAACTTCAACATGGGGAGGGGGAACACACACGACGATGAGCGTTCGGGGAGACCGTCTGTCATTACAGACCAACTGGTGAGCTCAGTTGACGAATTCGTGAGGAACGATCGGCGCGTCACAATTGATGACATCTGTGAGCATTTTCCCAATGTTTCTCGAACAATTGTTCATGAAATTGTTAAACACCATCTGCATTATGCAAAAATTTGTGCAAGATGGGTCCCTCGCGTATCTCAATGAGCTGGCGGCGAAGGACTATGCAGCAGGAATACAGAAACTTGTCACACGTTATGACAAATGCCTTAATTTGCTTGGAGATTATGTTGAGAAGTAGTTTAAAGTATCCTCTTTCAAATAAAATTTTTTATGTTTGTTAATATTTACTTTTGTGTCTTTATTTCACGAACGGGTACTACTTTCCGGATGACCCTCGTATGAATACTAAAAGAAATGAGTACAAGAAGTAATTTTGTAGGAAATAGCTTGGGAGTTCAGACATGAAGACCCTTGTAAGAACCCACAAAAAAAACACCCAAAAAAGTGGGGCATGTGAAAAACCTGCAAAAAACCTAAAAGATAATAGATAAAACAGCAAAAATAATAATAGTACTAATAGAATAAAAATAAATTAATTGCAATAAAAATTTTTTCATCCGCAGGGCATTTCAGATCATTCTAGCAATTTTGAGCAATAAAAAATTTTTTAGTTCCTTGGCTAGTAATACTACCTGTAATGTTTTTAGTAAATTACTATTTAAAGAGTTTCATGAATAGCTTGTGAAATCCAATTTCGGTAAATAACTGTGCGCGCACTCCCGCCATGACTCTCTATGTTTCATTAGGATATAATTCAATAATTTAATTCAAAGTCAATATCAATTCTTATTCAATTCCATTCTTTACCAAACTCTAAACTTAAAATATTTGCCTAAAAATTTAACTTTTTAATGCAATAACCCTTGTACACTTATATTTGCACTACAGTCATAAAATATTTTGCTGGACCCTAAGGTTCACTTGTTTAAGTTTCTAAAACTGTGCATGCCTAATTATTAACTATTTTGCTCGCGAAAACGAAACCATGGTATATTGCACTCTTAGTATTGATGTAACTATTAGGGGAATTTCTTCTAAATTTTAACTTTATTTTAAACAGAATAGCATCGTTTTTCAGACAATATTTTTTAAATGATGAGTGTAGAAATGTGAAGAAGAAAGTATAATACTCCATTTTGAAATCCTTTTGATTCCCACCCCGCAGCTGTGAAATTCCGCTGACTTCGAGGAAAAGTAATTGCCCGTTCCCATGTCTCTTTGCCGTCGGCGGATAATGGAGAAGAGGGTTGGAAGGGGGATGGAGGGGGAGCAGGGGCGAAGGAGGAGGCGGCGGTTAGCGGACACCTTTAAATCGAAGCCCAAAGCGCAGTCCGCTCCCCGACACCACTCCAACTGAGGGAACCAGAAACGTTACGGTTCGCCTCGGCAAACCCGCAGATTCTAGTGGGAACCAAAAGGAACAAAGCGGAAGAGTATAACCGAAGGAGACACTATGACGCTGCCGCGAATGCTCAGGTTAAGCTTGGGACAGAATCCTTCGGAGGATTCTGCGCGAACGATTTTTCGCTCCGTCGAAATATCCGATGACAGGTAATGAAATTGGCAAGGAATGAATGAATGGGCCGCAGTGTTGTGGAATGTAGGTCACGACATTTTCTCATTCTCTCCCGTGAGTAAATGGAATCTCGACTCTGGGTGCGCAGAGCCCCTGATGATTGCGACTGGGCAGACTCTTTCAATGATAACTCCGTCTCAAGTGAAAAATAGGATTCGATAAACCCGTGCTCTCGCTCTATAAACCGCTAACCTCCGCATTGTTTTCTTTGAAGAACGAATGCCTATGAAATTGATGTGCTAATGAGTGGAGAAATGCTTCAGTGTGATTCTTCTTTCGTGATTGGTTTCTACGGATCGACGAGGATGCTTTCTTGCCTGAGGTATAACACTGAATCACTATAGAACTCATTCCTTCTTGGAGGGAAATACGTAGCTAATTTAAAAAAATTGATAATTTAACTTTATCGATCAGGAGATACAAGGTTGACTAGTATTATCCAGATTTTCCTTAACTGCATATAATTCATATCAGCCAATTATTTTTAAAATATCAGATATCAATTTAATTTTATAAAGAGCATGTATAATTGCTACTGTTGGTATTCTACCAGTTAGGGTAGGCTTTGGAGGGACACGTTCTAAAAAATTATGCAAAAGTATTTTTGCTATCCTCTACTGACAAAAAACATAACTTAAAATTGGAAATTGTTTAACTGCAGCAGTTCCCTTTTCAATTCCGCATATTTTCTTCCTCCCTTCAACCCATCCAACATCCTTATCCCATCCCTTCCTTTTCCTCGTTGGCCCAACGTTTTCCCCTCTGTCATAATCTTCAGCATCCAATTGCGAATTAGAACTCTTTATACCAATCTCTCCAGCTTTCTTTGAATTTCTCCAAAATATCCTCTCACCTCCTCCACCATACTTAGCACTTTCTCCTTTGTTTTCCTTTCGGTTTATTTCACCTTTTTCATCCTTCTGCAAACCCGTATTTCAAATACGTCCAATCTATGCCTATCATCCTGCTTCAATGGCCATGTTTCCTCGCCATGCATAACTACGCTCCATATCAAAGTTTTATCGAGTCTTTTAATAAAGCCCTTATTCAACGTCCCTGCTATGATCATTTTAGTCCAACATATTTTCAAGGTGGATAAACTGTTCCACCGGTTCTAGTTGTTGCCCTCTTTTTTTAATGTTAACCTTAGTTTATATCTTTCTAGAATCCGTATAGCCTTGTTTTCTTTACATATCATTTTGATTTTTTTTCAAATATTTTTGAACTTAACAAAAAAGGGAAAGGAAATGCTAGATTTTATTATTTAAAAAGCAAGACATTAGCGACGTAACTGCATATAAGTTGACACTCCTTGCGATAATAGAATTTATGCTTTCACTCAATAATAAGCGGTCAACTCAAAATAGATATTCGACCAGGAATTTAAGGATCAGTCTAAATCTGAATGGCTAAAATAAAGGAAATAAAGGACGGAAAATACTCAGAATTTTCGGTCAGGTTAAAGTGTAAAGAGTGCATAATCATGAAGTTTTAGAAAATTTGCAAATATTCTTTTGCAAATATATATTTGACTTCTTTTAATCAAGGCTCAATGAATCGCTTTAAAATGTCAGCTGAGAGAAAAAAGCGTGTTGAAAAATATTTTGCAATGCATATTTGACGATGTATTTGAAATCGTTTCGCTATTCGATCATGTCTGTAATGCCGGTCCCATAAAGACAATTTGAAGCAGGAGACGCATGGGCCGAAGTCAGAGCTTTTGTACATCGAAATGGAATCACTCTTGTTTCACTCAAGAATTTTGAAAACCTTGAAAACTTTATACTTAATCGAAAACATTCTTAGCATGAGCGTTCAAGAACTAACGATGTTTCTCCAAGATCTACAAATTTCAATGAAGAGCAAATCGCTGTACCGCTTTTTGATTAGTGATTTGTTTTTATTTCAAACATAAAATACTTGTTATGAATGGGAAGAGAAAGGTAAACACGTTACGAAGCGAGCTCACGCCTGCTTTTTCGTTAAAATTAAAAGCTACAGACAAACATTAAAACAGTTACAGTTTATTCCGACATTAAGGACTAAGATCAAGTATTAATTAAATATAACAGCAGATAATTTTTCTTTAAATCACTCTCCCTAATCAAAAATACTGATTACCATCATATTTTTTATGCCAGAAAGATTAAATGAAATTATTGTGGGTAGTATTTTAAAACTGTGCCCAGAATTTTCAGAGTTTAAGAGGACGCCTCGGTAGCTTAAGTGGCTAAAGCACTCGACCGGATATTGAGGGATCTGGGTTTGAATCCCAGTCAAGGCGAATGATTTTTTCACTCTGAAATTGTTGCATTGAAATGCACATTAGCGGATGACTCCGTTAAAAAGTTACTGTTGCGGTATCTCCCGCAGTTTCTTTGGACTGTGCCCAGATATTGTTGGGATCGGTTATATAAATGGAACTTATTCTGTTAGACGAAAATAAAATATCAATTCGGACACCTCGGTGCACCTGATGGAATCATAGGAAGCGGCTAGTAATTTAATACAATTATGTAAATTACAAAATCTCTCTTAGAATATTATTGATTCTGTCAAATTTATTACCTCCAAGTAGTTAGCGGTGATGCTGCCTCCATTCGCAAGTGTGGCTGAGGGATGAATTGAATACCACCAGTCAGCGTTGGCTCAGGAAGATGTCGGGAGCAGAGCGTCTGATATTTTTTTATTCCCTTCAGTTAAAAACGCGGGATGAAAGGTGGAAACGGAGCAAATATCAATTTGCGAAAGAGTGCCCGTCGGCAGTTCTCGATGCAGACTCGATTCAGACGGGGAAGGAACAGCAATGTTTTGTACGGCGTGTTTTTTCCGGGATCGGGTACAGGGGGGCGAGTTTGGGAGCAGGAGGGGGGTGGGTTTGGGCAAGCGGGCGGAAAGAGGGAGGCACATCAAAGGCGGTGGGCGGATGGTGCGGAGTCGGAGGGACCCTAGGAGCGCGGCACCACAGATAGGACGAGCGGAGTTGTAAGGGATGCGACGGATGGATTGGTCGCCAAAGCCTCTAATGCGATTGGTTGGCGCAACCGGATGAGGAGCCGTGGAGAGAAGGATCCGCTTCCCTCCCTCCCAGACGTCTCCCCACCGCGGGGACGGAGCTGGAATGAAGGGGGTGCTGGCAAGACCACCCCCCCAATATACTCCCGTCGGTGAAACCGGTATCAAAGACCCCTTCCCCCCACTCCCAATCCATATCGCTTGTAAAACTTGCCGACTTGCTAGCTCTGCCTCGCGACCGCCACGCCAGTGGCAGTAACTAATTCACCCCACGAGTGTAAGGTATGAATCCCATTGCCTGCTTGCGGGGGATTAAATGACGTTCCCGGCCACGTGTGGGGAAGCCCCTCCTCTCCCCCTTCTCCCCCTTCTGGGGAGCGAAGCGCGGGGGATGGTGGGCGCCTCCCGGAGACGGCCGGCGGGTTTGGGCGGCTGTCAACGCGACCGTGGCATGAGTGGAGTTGAATGCCCCGTCGTTAATTTATCCGTTTTGTCGAATAATATTCTAAAACATAATGCTGTATTGTCGTAGACCTCGACAATGCAGTACTCTTTAATATAGGTGGGTTATTCAATTCATTTCAACGATTCGATACATATGAATTGGTTCATGCATCTGTGGTTTTCATCGTTTATAATCAAGCATTTAACCGTATTGAACCAAATTCGTGTTTTGAATTGTTGCATTATGAATGGATGATTACGATAACGACCACGGAACAACGAAAAAAAAATAAGAAAAAAAAATGGAAAATATTGAGTGAAAACATACATTTCCCATACAATTGAGAATTTGTGACGAAATAATCAATTTTTGTGAATTGACTAAAATGTTTATTTGAGAAATTAATTTTATTTCCTTTGATATAAATTGTTATTTTACGTCTGTTAAACTGCGATATTTGTTCCATATTACATTATTGCATCGTGAATTGTTTATTATGTACTGTTAACCTTGGCAAGTTATTTTCCCTTGTGATTTGGAACTATTTCTTGGTTACTATGGGATTCAGTATTTGGATTATGTCCTGTGGTCGATTTAGGCAGTGTGAATTCCGCGGATTAATTATTTCAGCAAGAATTCCGAGGCTATATAAAACCTTCAAAACTTTCTCCAAAAACATTTTTAGCTGATAGCAAAAAGAACCAGCATATCTCAACTGATATTTGGGCCAGCCTGTATAGATCTTACATTGAATTGTTTTTTATTTCGCTCATTTTCCCAGCATGTCGGCACTTGAAGTAGGGGCCTACTTCCTTATTCAATCACTGCGGCCTAAAAAAGCTCAATAATGACTATGTCAGTGATGAATCAGAATAAATTGTATGCTATTCCTCCTATGCGCGTGATCAAATCATTTCATAATCATTAATTTAAATTAATCAATTTCAGCTTCATTGAAATTGTTCAAAGGAAGGTTCATGTCACTTCTTTGAAAATATCGCTAAGTATGTGATTATGCTCATGATCGAAACACATGCCAAATATCGTGTTTTTTGCTTTATTTCATTTGGTTTAAGCCAAAAGACATTCAATGCTTATTTCAAATTGCTCTATTTTAAAAGATAAATTGATAATAATTGAAAGTGGGTAGAAATCCTTCACCTTTGGTGGGGACTTAAATTGGGATCTATCGATTTCCGGCGGGGTGCAATGGAAATTCAACATTAAATGCCGCTGGTGGAGACTGCTATGCTGGATTAAGTATTTAAAAAAATGGGCTGTGGTAATACTGCTGCTATTGGGAGGGCAAAACGTAATGTTAAAAATATATCAGCACTTTTATGTATCCAGAATGTATCTGCCATTCAAAGTCAGCACGCATATTCGGCGTACAAGGCATTTGAATCCGCTTGGAAACATTAAGATACTGCAGAGGTCAGAAACAAAAATTGCGGTATCTCCAAAAGCTGTAGGCGTTGTAGAAACGAATTGATATTGAAGTGAGTATCCTCTGTTTCGCCATTGTGATCATCTGCGGTGGTGGTGGAGTAATGAAGGGTCATAGCCTATTCTTTTTCAAGTCATGAACCAAATTTCTGTAAATTTGAGTGCCTTCTGAATGAACAAGTTCAAAAACAGAGCAACCTTTTAGGAAAAGGGAGTCCGGAGACTAATACTTTATCCAAAATTTTATAACATGCTTCATAATTAAATTTTTATCTTTAAACAGGCTGATTATTTTCCTACGAGAAAAATGGATAATGAATGTAATGAAAAAGAAATTTAAATATGAAACACATGAATGGGTAACAATGATTAATGGAAACTGTCGAAATACTGTCCAATTACGATTATTAATGGAATTTAAGTTTAATTTTGTCACATGAGTAGATGAAATGTTTAAAAAACGCAGATGACTATTTCTCTAGATTAACATGTGGAACAGTTAATCCACGTCAATTTTCCTTTGTTGAAAATATTTAAGTATTCTGCTTTGTTTTCATTTTTAAAATCAAGGGAATAAAAAATGTCAGTGCATAGGTAACTTTCTCATCGGGCGACTAACTCATTAAATTTCTACATCTTGTGTTAACGTTAGCATCATATGAACGTTATTATGTTGTGAACTCCAGTTGGTAGTTTACATTTGAAACAAATTCCAGATCCTCGGTTAAAAAAATACCTGCCTACTTCAGTGCATATATATTGCAATTGAAGCACTGCATAATGTGGTTTAAAAATACAAAAAAAATACCTAGAGCTTATGTAATTCCTTACATTCTCGCTGTTCTCAATAATTCTTCAAAGATCATTCATTTCATGAATGTTATGGTTGTCTAGCTATAATAAAATGACCATGAATTCTAGTTCATTTCATCAATTTTGAAAAATTATTAGTAAGTATCAGCATTTTTGAATTTCTATTAATGCCTGAATATTTTAATAAAAGGAAAAGAGTCAGCAAATTCAATTTTTTTAACATTGGAGAAATGCGCCAAAGTCTTGTAAAGCTTCATGATGATACGTAGTTATGTACCATTTTTCTCCATGAAGCTTATTTAAAATTCTTTTTTCTCACCCGTCCTTTATTTTGCCTTACTCATATCTACGTCTCTTTCACACTATTACCCATCCCAAGATACGTGAATATCCAAAGATAAGTGAAGGAAACGTATTATTTCCTCTAATCTCCCATCCATCAGCTAATACAATATCGAGTCTTGTTAAAGGAGATGATATCAGACTCCTTGATAAAAAAGGATTACATTTAGGTAGGTTGAAGGTCGTATCGTAACAGGTCAATCTATCTTTCATTATAAATAGATTACATCACTTAATAAGACACAAAAATATAAATGTAAAGGAAATTTATGTTTACTATAAGATGAAAAAACACCTAATTCCGTTAAACTGGGCTTGGAATAAACCTAGGATAATTTTTTATGCTTAGGGAGCTGAAAGACGGTTATTAGTGGATTTTGGACTAAATTCTTGAAAGTAGTTTTATAAAGTAAACTTTAGTGCTAGAAAATATTTTTAATTTCATTAAGAATCAGATTGAACAATTAGGTTTAGAATTTGGCAGATAGGGTGTCATTTATAGGCGCTGGATTACGGCCAGTGCATCGTCGTTTGCCCAGATTACTCTGAGAGAGCAATGAAGAGCCTTGAAGTTAGGGAATGAAGGATCAAAATATCGAATAAAAGAGTGCTCCAATTATGTATGAGATGAATGTAAACCATAATATAACGACTGAGATAATATTTTTAAGAAGGAGGATGAATAGGTTAAATATTATGACGAAGGAATATGAGTGAAGCAGATGAAAATTACAAAAGTACTTGAACTGTTTGTGTTTTCCCGGCAAAGATGGGTGCAAAGTAGGTCATTGTAATAGTAATTGCATTTGTGGCAGAATCGTTAAAAAAGATAAATACTTCGCTGAAGTACTCTCCAAAAGAAAATGGCAAAGACTTTGTTACTGACTGTATTATTATTTTATTTTAGAATAGGTTAAGCTGCGCCGGGATGGAAAAACGGAATGAGAAGTTTGATACTTTTCAACGAACTTCTAAGACATGTCACTCTATAGGTAAGAACATCTATGATGATGATGACTTCCATTTAACGCTGTGTATATGTTTAGTAGCATAGTTTAGGGAGATGTAGAGCAGGTACAGCATCCGCGTCAAAAGCCGTCGAGTGGAGTGTCGAGGGCCGGGAGGGGAGGGCGGGACGGAGGGTTCCTTCGCGTCGCTCGCTCGAGGTAATCCGTCGATGCGCGGAAGTCAGGAACTGGCGCGAAACGAATCGCCGGAAAGAGTCGTAAATGCAGAAAGTGTAGGATGGCGTCTTTCCCCCAGGGCGTCTAGCAAAACGCTTTTCTTTCCTGCATCTCTTTTATATTCCCCTTGTTCCCCACCATCCACTCCACAAATGAAATTGCGGCGTAACTGGGGGAATCCCTAAAGGGTTCGTTGTTTGGCACAAGAAGGCGTGTTTGGTTGGAGTGGGAGGAAGATCCCTTAATGGATCCTGAGGGGGACCTAAGGTGGAATGGGGAGGGAACGATGGGAGTGTGTGTGTGTGTGTGTGTGCGTGCGCAGGGTTTGGAGAGTGGGAAGGGAGGGGGGTATCGGAGGGATGGGAGGGGGGGGAGATGAGACGGCAGCTGCGGAGCGCAGTAGTTACGGCGGACGGCCACCGACACACAGCATTTCTTCGCACAGATTTACGAGTTAAGTGTTCCATTTCTTCCCCCCCTCCTCCTCCTCCTCCAAAGGAGCTGTAATTAAATGTTGAGGGAGGATATTTCATTTCTCGCTGGCGCTTCTAAGGGCTTCGTATTGCATACGCCCGCTCCCGTGAGAGGAAGAGAGGGACAAAGGTCGTATTTTTTCCATTTCTTTTATTATCTGCACAGGAGTGACGCTAATGGCACTCTAGCGGGACCTAATACTGTTTCCTCGTCGGTTTATTTCTTACCCACGAGCCATGGTCCACCAATCCCCCTCCTTCACTCGCTCCGAGGACCCAGCATTGATCCACGATCTCGATTTGTTATGCAGCTCCTTTAATGCCGTCGAAAGTCTTTTTTTCTTTATATATTTTACCGTTTTATGAAATTCTTAATATCCAATCACTCGTTTCTTTCTTGTCCTTTCGAGTGATTCACTGTTTCCTCTCGTTTGACCTGCCAATCGTTTGGCGCAAGCATATTACTGCCAATTGTTGTTTGGAATAACTTATCAGTCCAAGTTCTTGACAGAATATGTGCATAGTATATATACAGCTAGTGAACGGGTTTCATGCAACTAGTTATTTACCAATCCCAGGCTACTCGTCTAAAAAGCAATAAATTACATATTAAATCAATCAAACTAATGGCTGAATAAATGCAATTTTCATCTAATTGAGGAATTATTATTGTTTTATACGAGGTTTGAAAGTAATACTCATTTGAAGATGCAAAATGAGTAAAATTTCGTTCTATACACACTCATTTAGGGAGAAAGGAAGCTTTCATTTGGTGAGCACCAGGTTGATAGCGAATTATCAACTTGAAAAAATTTGCTTTTGTTTCCTTTATGTTCAATTTGGGTCTATTCTGGGTATGTGAAATGGTTGAAGTAGTGCTCAGTTGCATTTAGTAACAGAGTAAACCATTCACCAATTATAAAATAGCGAGATTAATTTTAAGCTTTTGATTTCTGCGTCTCTTAGTTAGATCTGACAGCCGTGAAAGAACTTATTATTGGGTGGAGAGGAAAAACAGGTAAAATTCTACCGCTAAAATCCTCAAAGTTTTTGTTTTCCAATACAGCACACGAGATTTTACCTAAAATGATCTATGTGTACTCAGTGAATTGTTTTAATGATTCTTTGAGAATTTTATGAAAGCAGTTAATTATATTAACACGTGGTCGTTATTCAGGACACGCATAAGTAGGCTAAGATTTTGTGAAAAAAGAAATCAAAATTACGTATCAATGCTAATAAATACACTGAAGATTAAATGGGTATACACAAAATTTATTGAATAACATTTAAGTAACTAAAGTAGAAGACTCTGTATTGCATTAATGATAAAGGATAAAGGAGGATCTTCTGCGAGAAATCAGGAAAATTGGGAATTCCTCGATAAAACTTGAAACTTACCCTTTTGTTTTGACATCTGACGTGGTACCTCAGCATAGGTAAGGTTTTCTCACTCTACTGTGTATAGGAATAGTTGAATGTCTTTCCTGAAAACACTTCGTAGAGCAACTCGCATGCATTATGGGTCAGGGTTTCAAAGATCTTCCTGATAACTATGCAATGTTTAAAAGCAAAGGAATAATGCATGCTCACCAGCGATAATCTTAGCTATGCATTCCTAATCTAAATTTACATCAGCAAAGTTATCCAGCTTCTACACTTAAGGAGCGATGGATGCTGTTCATATTCCAACGGATTCTGACGCGGTCTCAATTTTCCTGTGGAGCTCACCGAGGTCGCCCCTAATCCAGAACCAAACTCACTCCGTCAGATTCCGCGAATCGGCATCGACCCGAACGCATTCCCGTTCGCCCCCGTTCCTTCCTCGAATGCAGTGATAGCGCGGGACCTCTCAGAGCTCTTTCATCCCCGACCGCGGATTAGGAGTGCCTTCCGCACCGTCACTGCACTCAGCGCCCTAAGTGGTCCATTCCAAAAGCGAGGTCTCTCGGACGGGTGTGTGAGAATGGCGGAGGGGTTGCTGGAATTACAGAGGTTTCATAGCAACGGCTTAGGTTTGGATCTTAGAATGGGACTTATAGAACCAAAGATTGAACTACTTAGGAGAGCATTAACATAGACTTTAGTATTCATAGGAACGGGTGATTCAAAAAACTTGCATCGCTTTGCAATCTTTAAAGACTAGGTGCGTTGACTAACCTCGTAGTATTTAATGATATTTCTCCCAACGCAAATATGCATAGCGAAAATGATCAAGTGAGCGAAAATATGCCTATCATGCAACTATCATGAGTCTTAATTTTTTATATTTAACCAGCATATTTTGATATTCAGTTGTGGATAACGATTTCTTACACTTGTTATAAACAATCACTGTCAAACGTCCTCCAACACTTCAGCTAAAGCGTTAGTAATTTAATTTTTATATTTGTTTAATTGGTGCATTTTGTCTTATTTTTTACCTTCTCCGCTGCTTCGCGTTATAACGTCAATATTCCCTTTGCCGGCCCCGGTGGTGGCTGGGAAACGCTGTCGCCTCTCAATCCAATGGTCGTGAGTTTGACTCCCGCATAGATGGGTTTTCCACCACCTAGGACTTAAGTGTCTGCAATTGGCTTCAGTGTAATATTTAAGAGGTAAGGTGGAAGAAGGGGCTATGCAACCTCAATCTAACCCCAAAAGAAACCTTAAAGAAAGAAAATATATTAAGAAATATACAGGGTTGCACCCAAAAGTGGTAGGACTGATTTTCTCTTGCGCGAACGGAGCGGTGGAGGGGGGTCTGCCTGGCAGGGTAAGGTGGAGGGGGCTCTTAGCAACAGACCGACAACAACCTTAGTGACCTGCGGGCTGTCGTTGAGTGAGGACACCGCTTTTAGTGAAGCAAGTTTTTTGTCCGCGTCGAAAAACAAAATGAATCTGAATTTAGAGCAACGTTATTCCATGAAGTTTTGTACGAAACTCGGGAAGACGGCAACTGAGACCCTCGATATGATCAAGCAGGCTTATGGGGACACTGCCTTTAGCCGTTCCACAGCCGTTCCGGACGGCCGTCGACGGCAAGAACCGACACGAATGTGGACAGAGTGAGGACACTGCTGAACACAGACCGACGCTCAACCAGTGAAGAAATTGCAGACCAGTTGGATTTGCCTGCATCCAACGTCCAACGCATTATTTCACAGGATTTGGCCATGCGCAAGGTGTGCGCCAAAATGGAGCCGAAAATTCTGAGTGTCGACCAACAGGCAACGGCCAAATACGGCGTGGCCACGTTGCCGCGCCCGCCCTATTCTCCCGATCTGGCACCACC
Organism: Hetaerina americana; assembly: GCF_022747635.1. Lineage (NCBI taxonomy): Eukaryota > Metazoa > Arthropoda > Insecta > Odonata > Calopterygidae > Hetaerina > Hetaerina americana. Next base: position 8,818,247 of record NW_027286764.1, read on the forward strand.
GGACTTTTTCTTCTTCCCCCTGATGAAAAGACAGCTCAAGGGACGACGTTTTGACTCGATAAAGGCCGTTCAAGAGGCTTCGACGAAGGTCATCAACGGCATCCCCAAAGAAAATTTCCAGCGGGTGGACGGGGAATGGGAGCAACGTTATACTAAGTGTGTAGCAGCTCAAGGAGCATACTTTGAAGATTATTAAGTCGATGTAAGTACATCGTCAAAAAACTTCTTGTAAAAAAAATCAGTCCTACCACTTTTGGGTGCGACCCTTTACATCACACGCATCTACACGAAGAAGAAATTACAAGATATGCACAACCCGACGACACGTGTGTCAGAGCATCGTCCAGCCGCGACATTTTGAAGAGAAATTCATAGCGGTGAAGGCTTCGATGTCTTCAAAATAAATTTCGGGTTCCTCGGGAAAGATTATGGTGAAGAATGCTGACTACCGGATACATTCAAGCATATAATAACTACTGGCATGAAATAGTAAACGTGGAAGCTTACGCCGCGGCATGAGATGGGGCTGGACCATGCACAGAAGGGATGCAGTGACTGTGTGAGAGACAATATGTATGAGAAATCGAATAAATTAAATTAAGCCATCAACAAGTGCCAAGAAGGGTAGAATCCAGGAGGGCAAGACAAAAGGGCCAAGAATAAGATGAAACGAGAAAAACGAAAACCTCTCGTTACAGTCTTAAAGACAAAGTAAAGATTGTACTTAGAGCAATGTAAAACAGAAAAAGTATGGCATCAAGCGATATCCCAAGAGGATATATATAAGACTCAATATTCTATAAATACAACCACGGTATAGATTTAAAAAAGCTATGGTGAATAATGTGAACGTATTAAAAAATAAGTAATAAGATGGATATATAGATAGAGGTCTTTATTTGTGCGAAATTGGGCCCAAATGGTCATTTCTTTCATTTAACTCATCGTCGCATATATATTATATCAGGCATTAAGCTTATAGTTACATTCATATGTACACATAAATACATATAGAGAGTCATACATTCATTTAGCATAGATTTCCACATCGAAAAGAAAAAAGTATGCATATATATAGAATATATATATATATATATATATATATATATATATATATATATATATATATATATATATATATATATATATATATATATCTTCGAAATGGAACTCTCTTCGGCGACGCACAAATGTATAAAAAATCCGATTCTGAAGACGACGGCCTAGCCGTCGAAACGTCAAATAACATATTGTGAGTGTCCTTTCTTTGTGTCTCTATGGTCAAAAAATCTACATCTGTGTTTATATATATGTATATATATATATATATATATATATATATATATATATATATATATATATATATATATATATACACACACATATGTCGGGTCGCGGTAGTCCAGGAGGTAGAGCGTTGGACTACTGACCGGAGGGTCCCGGGTTTGATTCCCAGGCGAGGCACCCTGGGCACCTGCCGCTCCGCCCAAGCTAAAGTATTTTCGGGTAACAGATCTTCCTGGGAAACAATAACCGGCACAGGGAAAGGAACTGGCCCCCCTACCCTGATGTGTGGATTTCACACGGCTTATAGGACTTAGTACTGGGTGAATGCTGCCATCACCTACCAAACCGACCTTCGGGTTCATTACTGTGTTTATGGTATATATATAAACACATACATAAGTACATACATAATTACGCACATATAAACCCATACATACATATACATTTATAAATTAAGAATACACATACACACATACTCAAATTAAATGACAGAGAAGATAGGGACAAATTAAAATAAGGAAAGTCTAAGCAAAGAATGAGGTTTGTGGGAAAAGCTATGGAGAGCGTAAGTAAAAAGCAAAAAGTTTAAAAATGAATGGCAAGAAATTTAATAAATGTTCAAAGATGTAATCAATGCAAACGAAATGGAATCAATAACCTAACAGGTAAAGTAGACCGAAGTAGCAATGATAAAATTGCACAGCAAATGAATTCGTTGAAATAAGAGGGATACGCATAAGCAGGAACCCTCGATATGTATACGATTTGTATAGTTTTCTTCATCTTATAGCAATAAACGCGGCACATATTCCTTGAATGAGCCATGAAATTGAAAATTGAATTATCACTTCACATAAAACGATTTCTTCACACAATCGAAACCTTCCTGCGCAGGCGCTATTGGATGCAGTCCTAAATCATTTCTATGTGAATGTTTTGGATGCTCGCTTTGGCCTGGCATGAAAAATATGTGGACTTAATAACAAAGTGTGCAAAAAATGTAATTGGAGTATCGGGAATTGAGACATAACACTTAAAAAGGTGGACAATATCCCTTCGGCCCTTATCAACGTCAAAAGTCCTCTAGCCATCATTACCGCACTGCGCAATATCTCACACATCCAGTCTCCACGCCTTTTAAATCTTAGCCTTTGACGAATCAGCTCTGACCGTAATATCAGAATCCACCAAGATGGCATTTAAAATCATGGACGTGTCGCATGGATACGCACGTGAACTCGGCAAGTAATATGCAATGCTAGCGACGAATGTGATGTGATGAGGAAAACTGGATAAGAAAAGCGAAGTTTTTTCAAGAACTTAATTCGGGTAGTGATGGAGTTCATGGGTGGTATTTGGAGTAATTAATCCTTGGGAAGTAACACGACTTGGCTCTTTTCCTCCCCCAATCCCTCTGCGACAGGTTTCACTCCCGACCCCCCCCCCATACACCCCCCCCAATACTCCCCCCATTTCTCAGCAGCGGCGTGAGAGAGATCAATTAGCCGAAGGACCAGATGCCGATGGGTGGCGGCTGTTGGAGGGAGGAGTAGCGGGCCCTTTTTTCCCTTTCAAAGAGACTCTCTTGGTAGAGGTTCCTTTGGGGAAACTCTGTGGCCGAGGATAAATGTCACGAGGTGCGGGGTTTTGGCACTCCCAAAGTGTAAGCAGTGACATACAGGAGGCGTTAATGGCAAACTTTGTTCAGAGAACTTGGATTACGCGCGGAAGGTGGAGCACAAAGTATGAATTATCCTAAAAACTAAAGTTATCAACATTTACCATACTATACAGTAGTAAATTTTAGGATATTCAGGGTGCAGTGCTTAAATCCGGACACATTTCACTTTGAATTTCCCGCCACGTCGCAGTTCCACTGGAGTTCGCAATTGTCGAGACTTTACGTACAAGTGCGGAGTACAATCGAAGAGCCACTATTATCGAAAGTGTTCGTGCTGGGCGTTATATTTTGAAATAGTTCCATTCTTCGGGTACCCAAGATCAACTGTTTTCGATATTATGGCTAAGTATGATGCTTCGGAGAAGTCTGGGGAAGGTTTCGCTAACCCGGCGAGGAATTCATTCGAAGAAACGCGTGCTTGTCCGGATTTTAGCGCAGCCCCATGTGCGTGTGTGTATACACATTGAAGCACAAAAAATCTGCCAAATGGCGAACAAATATATATTTACATGGAAATAGATATGAGGAAAAAAGATAGGAACACACATAGTAGACAAACACACGAATGATGGGGAAGGCGAATCCGAGCAGATTAGAATGGCAAAACTATTTCCATGACCGGGACTAGAGCGACGGATCTTCTGAGTTACCTAACCACTTGAGCTATCGAGAAAACGTAAATTACTCTGAAATCTGCCAAGGGGGGGTTTATGTAACCAAGTTTCCCGATTCTTTGCTCAAGAGATGGCGTTGGAAAGCTGTTTCGCCAAACAGAGGAGAAATGGACGAAAACACAAGTGGAAAGGACAGCAGGGAAAGAAATCATGCAACGTCATATAGGAGGGGAAGAGAACGTATCATGTTACACATAGTCAGAAGAAGAGACGAGCCACATTGGCCAAAGATGCATTCAAAGATGAAAACCCGTCAAATGGCGAACATATAGTACTCATTTAATTGGATATAGACATATGGAAGAGGGATCCTGTGTTTGACTTTTATATGTGCTTCTATCCCTTTCCTTATATCTACATGAATGTAAATAAATATCTACATATCAATCTAAACCTTATCAAATCAATAAATTATAATTAATTCCACCACCAGCAGAAAAGTCTGAAAGAAGAGAGAAATATTATATTTCAAATATTAGTTTGAATACTAACCAATTTTGGCACCTTAAGTATTTAATGGATATAAATAAATATTACTCACAAAGAAATAAGCAAGTACAGCTATTCCACCACAACTCCATCGGTTTTCTATGAATTGCTCTTTTAAGACTATAACCCATAACATATTGTTTAAAGTCTATCAGTTTTGAGCTATAAATAAAATACCTATTAGGCACCATTCTATTGTTATCAATCGCATGCGTTCACGTCACTGGCCATAAAAACAGAACAGTTGGATGACTCCAAGAGGGAACAGTTGAAATCAATCGTTGGGAGGGGCTTATGCAAACAGGATGATCAAATGCCAATTCTAGTTATGTTTGAGTCATGTGGAACAAGTAAAAGTCTCCAGAGAGTTTATCGCAAAATCATCCTCCCATATATTCCCTATGGGTCTCAAATGAAACATCGATAAAAATTACTTTTGAACTTTCTCATGGATTATCAGAATATCCTATATTTATTTGATCTCCAAATGAGTCTGGTGGTCCATTAGCCCTTTGTGATCTCCATAAGCCACCCTTGACTTGTCATCAGGTTTCCCCAGACCCCAAAAGTCTACCGGATTAGGGTAGGTTTTTGATTGACCCTAACATGGCACTAAAATACAAACTCCCATCCTAATCCCTAATTAATATGACTAATTATTCCCTTAAATTCCGTATCACACATTTCGACAAGTCAAGGCAGATCTTTGGATAGATTCTGCTTCCCAAAATTCAATCTAAAATGCCTTTTTTCCCTCCCTTTGCCTTGCCTCCCAGGCATCCTCTCTCCCTCTCTCTCGTATTTCTGTATTCAGCATCCCATTACCTCTCGCTCCGTTCCTACATCCACTGGTCTTTATTCCTTCTAATACCTTCAAATGGCGTCTCTTGACGCCTGCCCTGCTTAAAAGTTATCTTATTCTTTTTTCCAATAATTTATTTTTTCCGTTATTATCCAAACCCATATCTCAAAAGCCACCTATTTATTTCAACTAATTTATTTTTTCCATTATTAACCAAACCCATATCTCAAAAGCCACCTATTTATATCCGTTCTCCAGAAAAATTGACTAAAATTCTGATCGATAAAAACTTTGCTCTATATTAAAGTTTTAGTATTGTCTTTATATTTTTAATTAAGTCCCTGCAATTCATTTTCGCTTCACTGTGCCAGCTTTTCACCGACCACAAATCTTCAAAAATATTTCCCAAATAACTTACCAATTTTAGCTGTTCTAGCGTATATTCCTCACATTTTCTGTTCATATCCTATCTTCCTATCGCTTGAAAGACATGATTAATCTCCCTCCATTACCATTTTAGCTAAGTAATGATTGCAACCCTTTTATTGACTAACTTTTATTGGCTAACAAACGCTCGGTCATCCGCATATGTAACCGATTAGAAGAGTTCCCCACCTTCTTTCACTCGAGTCTACGGTCCTTTCCATGCCTCTCTTAATAAGTTTTCTGCATGCATACGAATAACGAATAAATACTGAGGATAAATCATGGCAAGTAGGTCATAGAAGGTGCTTGGAAATATGAAGGAACAATAACATTCGCAGGTTATACGCAAGCGTAGACAGCCGCCACATACCCATTTGAGGATTGATAGATCCCATGATGGACGGAGAGTAGTTTCAGTCTTTCAAATTTTCGGAAGGACAGTCCATATAATAGTGGCGTTACATTTAATTCACCACTTTGGTGGGCTTTCGACGTTTTCTTCCCAATGCTTCCGTTTCAGAGCAGAGAGTGCTCTCGATTCAATTCCCTCCTCACCCGTCTAATCCTCGCCTCCCGCTCCTCCCCCCGCCGCCCCTCCTACCTCTTCGAGGCAGCAGACCCAGCAGGATGATGGGAAAATCATCGCATTTGGACACGTAGCTCTGATATTTACTTCCCTCCGAGGGAGAGAAGGAGAATCTTTCTTCTCGCTGCTCTGAAAATGGTCCTAAGAATTGAAAAACGTTTCCCACTGAAAATAACACACTGGGGTGTGTGAATCTATCCAATACCACACTTCTGCATCAAGACAATACTTCCCATGCAGCACCTAAGGGCGAGCGGTGGGTAGTGCTTGGCTCCAGACTACATAGATGTCTAACTACAGAAGTAGTGTTATGAGAGGCGACAGACAACTAAGGTCATTTTTCACGGAGCACCTTAAGTAGGGATGGGTGTATCACTCAAATATATCTGTCATCTCCAGGATTCGATCCTGGACCCTCGGTATGGAAAACCAGTAGGTTAGCCACCGCACCAATCCGATCCCCCATGCTTAAATATAAGCTTATATATATATATATATATATATATATATATATATATATATATATATATATATATATATATATAAGCATTTAAGCATATATATATATATATTTATATAAGGGTCGCACCCAAAAGTGGTAGGACTGATTTTTTTACAAGAATTTTATTGACGATGTACTTACATCGACTTAATAATCTTCAAAGTATGCTCATTGAGCTGCTACACACTTAGTATAACGTTGCTCCCATTCCCAGTACGCCCGCTGGAAATTTTCTTTGGGGATGACGTTGATGACCCTCGTCGAAGCCTCTTGAACGGCCTTTATCGAGTCAAAACGTCGTCCCTTGAGCTGTCTTTTCATCAGGGGGAAGAAGAAGAAGTCCGGTGGTGCCAGATTGGGAGAATAGGGCGGGTGCGGCAACGTGGCAACGCCGTATTTGGCCAGGAGCTGTCTGACGACGAGCGCGCCATGGCACGGCGCGTTGTCATGATGAAGCACCCAGCAGTTTGCGATGGCCGGTCGGACTCTTTTCACGCGTTCTCGGAGGCGAGTGAACACCTGCACGTAAAAGTTCGCATTCACAGTCTCCCCTGGTGGGACAAACTCCTTGTGAACCTCTCCATGACGGTCGAAAAACACAATAAACATCGTTTTGATTTTTGATTTGCTCATGCAAGCCGTTTTTGGACGTGGGGACGCGGAAGTGTGCCATTCCGCGGATTGTATTTTTGTTCCGGGGTCATATTGAAAAACCCATGTTTGAACGCCAGTTATCACATTGTCCAAAAAATTTTCATCTCGGTGCAAATTGGCTAACACTTCTTCGGAAATGCGCACACGCGTTGCCTGTTGGTCGACACTCAGAATTTTCGGCACCATCTTGGCGCACACCTTGCAATTTCTTCACTGGTTAAGCGTCGGTCGGTGTTCAGCAGTGTCCTCACTCTGTCCACATTCGTGTCGGTTCTTGCCGTCGACGGCCATCCGGAGCGATGGTCGTCTTCAACGAGCTCCCTATCCTCTTTAAACAAATTGTGCAACTCAAATACTGTGGAACGGCTTAAGACAGTGTCCCCATAAGCCTGCTTGATCATATCGAAGGTCTCAGTTGCCGTCTTCCCGAGTTTCGCACAAAACTTCACGGAATAACGTTGCTCTAAATTCAGATTCATTTTGTTTTTCGACGCGGACAAAAAACTTGCTTCACTTAAAACGGTGTCCTCACTCAACGACAGCCCGCAGGCGACTGAGGTTGGTGTTGGTCTGTTGCTAAGAGCCCCCTCCACCTTACCCTGCCAGGCAGATCCCCCTCCACCGCTCCGTTCGCGCCAGAGAAAATCAGTCCTACCACTTTTGGGTGCGAACCCGTTTTCTTTTAGCGCTTAAATAGTCACAGTCGGATTTTAGGTTTTTCGGTTTCTGCGTTCAAGAAGAATTTAAAGTGACAATCCGAGATGGTCACACTGAGTTTTTTGTTGAGTTGAGCACATTTACGAAAATTGAATTGCCTTTGGCGCACCAGTCCGCGAATACCTAAAATGGAATTTTACGTATGCTTGTGTGTGTTTGCGTGTGCCTGGGGGAACCTTTTTAAGGTTTTGTTTAACTATAATTATATTCCACAAAGTAACGGTAAAATTACTTAAGTACCAATATTCTTCACCTCAGCTGCTTTCAAGAATTTTCTGATATATTCTTAACCTTGTATTAAGTTGAGCCCCTTCTTAAACCACTTTGATGGTATTTACATGGATGCCAATGTGTTGCCGGTTGCTAAGTAACGTTAATATTATTTTAAAATTTACTTTTTTGTTTTAATTCTGCGCAAGTGATTTTCACTGGCAGTGTAGCTAATATAGAATGTATCTGGTATTATTACATTCATGAATTGTTGACATTTTATTACCATGGTTTGTTAATTAAGCAGAGGATTTCAGTTTAATGTATTCGACTATCATGTGATGAATATCTTTTGCGCAATCTAATAAATTAAGAGAGATATTACTTAAGTTAGATATTCTCAAGTAATAAATAGATCCAGTCCGTTTCGCTTTTGAGTGAAGTCATGCTGTGTGTGTTATCGAAGCTGCCCCCACCATAATATAATTTTGGCATAATTAGTTTACCTAAGTAATTGTGTTTTAGCTTGTTTTTTATTTAAAATCTAAATGAGTGCAGAGTTATTCTTTCTTTCATTAAATTGTATTACTTTTTTAAAATGTAACGATGCCAGTTTTGGGTAAAATTTCATTCGGTACAATTTCCGCCGTTGATGTTTTACGATCACTCTCATCTAGCCCCTTGCCAGGGTTTTCTAAATCCGAGAAGCAACTTAAGATTCTTCTCGGTACACTTTCCCAATCTATGTCCCCCTCCTATCAAACCAGTTCTTCTCATGTACCTATCTATTTTATTATTAGTCGTTTACCTCTCTTTACAGAACCAAAATAAATGAGGCACCTTAATTAATAAATCTTTTGCACGTGATCAATCCTCAGTTTTTTAATGAGTGAGGCCTCTCATGACCGCTTCTCTTTTCAACATCATTCTTCTCCGACAGCCGACATCCAGCGAGTTTAGTCGCTCTTACGGTTTACTCATCAAACATGTTTTTAATTTGACGCATTGAGGATGTGTCTATCTACTTTTTTGTGCTGACGTTGAGTTTCCGCATTAAAAACGTTTTTTTCGTCCCGAAATTGCACAAACAGCTCCTCCTCCATCCACACGATATTAAATTCCTTCAGATTATTCACCATTTCTCACAAACTGTAGGCTGGGATACACAAAATCGTCTGCTTATTCGACTATTTAAGCCGGTCATAGATAGACAAGGCTTTTCCCTGCTCAGACGGTTGAGATATTCAGGCAGTAAAAAAATATCATACTTTCTGTCCTTAATTTCCCACTCAATTCAACCCTCATTTTCCCTACCCTCTCTCATTATTAACTCCCTCGCCCCCTCTGGCCCCCCTCTTCCCCCTGCCCCGACTGATCTGTCAACCTTGCGTCTCATGACCCTCAAACAACGCTCTTCCTCTCCATGACTATCAACTCGCCACTAAAAAATATACACTGCATAATCTACCACTTATTACGATTCTAGGAACACATTTCATTTTATTAAATACACTGCTGCTTGCATAAATTGATGGGCAAATACTTAAACGTCTGCGCTCATCCTACGCACATGCAATTAGAATGAATTATATATTATGTGTGTTCTATGTCAATATCAAAAAGAATTAACGATATTATCCAAGGGAACCGCGGCATTGAAAAAAATGGCATTTCCTTTGTTGTCAACTGGAAATTTTAAAGACATTCAATTCGAATAGTAATACCGTAATACGATTTGTTGTTAAAATTGAATAATTACGCCCAGATAATACCTTTACGTTTCAATGGTGATAGAACAACACCTTTATAAGCTAACTATGCTTGAGTCATCAGTAAATATTTCAGGCATACATGCCCTAGATCGTTTTTTAAACATAGGTTTTAGGAGAATTAAATTGTTAAGTACTGGTTAAGAGAATCCCTAGAGAGTGTCGCGCACATCTAATCGCAGAAACAGTTTGCTGTCAGAGGGTCTCTGTCGAACCCTAAGCCTCTCGCCCGAGGGAGCACCCGATGCAGACGATGCTCTCTTGTTTCCCGCCCCCAATCGGGTGCGAGCGATTCGGTTGTGAGTGTCGTCCCGAGGAGTTGGAACGCATGCGCGGAAGAGCGAGCGAAATCATTGCCTTCGAGGTGCGCGGAGAGGGTGGCAAGGAAGGTGCCCGGTTTGATTTCCCAAAGCCCTGGGTAGCGATGTGAAGAAAACAAAAGCAGCCAGAGAGTATAAACAAATGCTGTAGCACCCAGAGTATCATTGAGTTAGAGCCTCACATATTTACCCTCTGCTTTTGCTCGGAAACAAGTGAAACGCTCGTCACTCCAACCTTCGAAGAGGTTAAAATCGTCCAATACGATGGCGGTTCTCGGCTGAATATGCGAGAGAGAAAAGGTTTTATTTTGAATGAGTGCGGATAGGAAGGGGTGAAGGTGGAATGTATGACGAGGGGAGATAGGATGGGGCGGGGATCTCAAAACTACAGGGCGTTCCTTCCTACGAGCAGGCGACAATTAAGATATAAATCATTCGCAGATGCGCTGATTAATACGTTGTTATGGCAACAATGTTTCCCTTTTCTTCGCCGAACCCCTTCGCCGCGCCCGGGCGCTCGATTCGGAGGATCCCCTCCTCCAGACGCCCTCCCAACCACCCCCCGCCCCGCCTCCCCCCTCCCTTCCTCTCGCCCCATATCATCTTACGGCAGGAAGCAATCATTTTTCCTCGGCTCCATAGACACACACTTAGCCCACAGCCCTCCACACAGATTTATAAGTATATAATAGTATATAGAATAGTCTTCCAGTGCCTTCCCCATAGTAAATAAGCCCGTCAAGATTTTTTCGCTACCTCATCAATTCAAATCGTGCCCACCCTCCCGCAAACTCTAGCCTTAGTTGACTTTTCAAATTTATTTTCCTCTCTATTTTTTTTATCTTTTCCCTCAACCCTTCCCCTCCCTAGACGAGTTTTATGCAAATGATGAGCAAAAGGGTCTACTCTGACCCCATCCCGTAAACCTGTTCGTCTTATTAGTTCTATTCATAACATACCTCACCGAGCAAGTGATTTACTATGCGGTTTACGGCAACTGAGTGCGCTAAAATGATTCTCGTGAATGCTTTTAACCCTTCGCTCTTGGTCCTGTTCTGCATGTGCGCTGCTAAACCAATGGTTTATGATGTGTTTTTACGTACTAAGGGGAGGAGTTCGAAGGAAATGTGAGATTTTTACGGGTATATAGCTATATGGTAAGGTGCTCTATAACCGTGGTCATTTGCGACATTCTGGCGGCCATTTGAGCACTGAAGGGCTGAGATGAAGTCTACACGCGACCTAACGTGAGCTAACTTGTGTTTACGGGTGTAAAATAAGTATTGTGACATAATTTACTCAGAGATATCCTAAATAGTCATATATTAGATTAAATTTCATCAAATATACACATAAAATGTTTTTATATTTATTTATATATTTAACAACTTAATTGGGGCGAGGTTGAGACTTTGACAGAAGTCCCTTCCTCCGATTAACCCCTGTACATTACATTGAAGACAATTACAAGCGCCCACATCCGAGGTGAATAAATACCTACTTAGTCAGAAATCGAACCCGCGACCTCTGGGTTGGCAGGCAAGGGCGTTATCCCACCACCAGCTGGGCCGGGAAGATTTTTTACACTTTTTCATGATGATTCATTATTCAAAACGGGATGGGCAATGTTGCAATACGTCTTGTAATTGCTGAGGCTTATACATTTTATTCAACCTTTTATTTAATTTGTTATTCCTTTGACGAAAGAAAATTTTCAATGAATTTAATGATATATTTTCACCGATTACTTTATTAAGAAAATTTAATTCTTCGGTTGAGTGCGGGTTACCTGTAAATTCCCACAATGCCATAGTTAATCTTGAACAATTTTCTTAGGCCCATGTTGTATGTTCTGACACCAAACTCTGCTTAAAATTTTACTTTACAAACGTTAGCCTTAGCAAAAGATGTTGCCGGTAACATTGTGTACAAAATGCTCTTCAAGGAGGAATTGAGAGTGGACCCAACGCAGCGGTTGGGAATTGGCTCGCGAGAGCAAAATTCCCTGCGAATGACATAAGGAATGGGATTGATGTTTGGAGTGACGCCTTGGAGCACGGGGATTAGTCTCGCTAGCTAACTTTGCGTTTCTCGCTGCCTAGTTGCCCGAAAACCCAGTTAACTCCTACTCTTTTCTGGCAAAGGATTTATATCCATCTAGTGCAAATACTTTGGACTTCATATGAATCCAAAATCAACACAAATGTTCTCGCAAGCATAATTCTCACATACTTACGTATTGGTGCTATTTTTGTCCATATATATATATATATATATATATATATATATATATATAATTGGCTGACACAACATAACACAAATAGAAAAGAATAGACACATATAAAAGAACACTTACACGGTAACCGTGTAAGTGTTCTTTTATATGTGTCTATTCTTTTCTATTTGTGTTATGTTGTGTCAGCCAATTATTGTGCCGCTCGTATGAGTTTTTCCGTACAATCGTTATATATATATATATATATATATATATATATATATATATATATATATATATATATATATATATTGCATACGTGTATGTATTTTATTAGGGAGAGATCAATCAAAAACCACAGTTATAAAACCGAGGGTTGGTTTTAACAGGTGAGGGCAGAGCTCACCTTGTCCTAAGCCAAACGTCGTGTAAAACTCACAGAATAGGGTAGGGGGCTAGTTTCTTTTCCTGTTCCTTTCATGGTTTTTCAGGAATATCTGACACTCGAAAAATGAGCTTGAGTGAAGCTAAGGGTTCTCAAAGACGACCACGGGAATTGAACCCGGGTCTCCGGCCCACGAACTGCCACGGTCCCCCATACCAATAATGAATGTCACGCGAAGGAATATCTCAGAAAATTAGCTCCATTTATTACATCTATTTTAATTCATGTTAATTATTCATCCAAGCAATAAATACAATATTTCATATGAAAACGACATTGAAGCGTGAGTTCAGTTGAAATCCTATCTTTTTCTTTGAAACTTAGTCGGCTCTTTGGCAAATGAACTGAATCTCTTCTGCAAAGTATAAGCGATTTTATATACTTTTACACATGCATGTAAAACATTATACTATACATTAAAAATGTAGTTTATATAATTTACTTCTAGTTTTATATGTAGTTATTTCACACCCTTTTCCTCGAGTATCCTCAAAATTTGGAATAAAGCGGGATTTTCATGTCTACGCATGCATCGATGATTTTTAGGTTAGCAATAAATTTTTCAGGGTAGAAATTGCCTTAAAAACTGTTCTTTAATTCCTTCTGGTTTTGTTTTGGACAAGATACGTATACTTTGAACGACATATATTGCTTCAGTTCACACCACACAATGTATATAGTACAGCATAAGAAACACCATTATTAAAGAATTACTCGGATAAAATTCTAGCGACATTTTAAAGCTAATCTTTTAAACAAATACTTTGGCAACACATTACTCGTTAATAGAATATTGAAGGTGATCTTCTGTCGACTGAGTAATTTTTATCAATTCCATGACTCACATCATTCCCCTAACAGCTAAAAACAAAGTATAATTACAACACTAAACAAATTCACTCTTCTGAATCGAACCGAGTTCCTCCTACGCTGTATTATAAAAGGGAACTATTGAGATTCCATTCTAGCACAAATCCTCTGGGAATATATTTCAAATGTGTTCAACTCATCCGGAATAAATTATTTAGACACACTGTACTGGAAATTCGGCATGAATATTAATTAGAAAAGTTATAAAAGTTACGTAAAATATGACTATGAGAAGATTAATAATAAACCGAGAGTAAACATGAAACCTGGAAAGAATATATTCCATTTGAGTTCAGATTTAGAACGATCGAACTGCTTGATAATTAAGAACGTGGGTGTGTGCCATACGATATATAACTATTTTGCTATTCCATAAGATTGGATCATCTCATGAATGAAATGTAAATAAATATATTATGCATCACGGTTAATAAAATTCAAGTTGGTAATACGAAGGTGAAAACATTTGATTATGAGTTAACAATACATGCTTTTTATGGAAAAATATACTTAGGATTTGCCACTTGAAAGATTGTTGTTCATGAAAGTAGTACCATGGACGTTAGACTCTAACTAAGGCTAAAGGCTCTTTGTTTTGACGTGCAGACAAAAGTGTGTCCCCGTTTATTATTAGTTGAAGTGAGTTGAATAAAATTGCCTCAAGACATTCACTGGGTTATTTATGAAATAATATGTTTGCACGCTTCAGTGAAGTTTGCATGATGAAGGCCTCCTTCTACCCTAGTTTTCTATTTGTTTCATCAAGATATGACCTTTACGTTCGTCTTTGTGCATGAGAAGGAAGGCTGTGATGACACAGGCCCTCAAAGGAGTCCTTGCGTTCACCGAGCACGGCTATTTCTACTTCCAATATGTACACAAGCGGTCGCAGCGACGCCACGTCCCCCACAAACGGTTGGACGAAAAAAGACAAGACGACCCCTTATCGCTCGCTCCTGCAGTCCACGTTGGATGCTTAAATGACAGGGTGGATGCTGAGGTCGGAAAAGATTATTATTTATACATTAAGCTTTCCTCTGCAGGTCGCCTTCTTCCATCGTGTCATCTCAGAGAGGAGGCACGACTCCCTTCCCTCCCCTACCCGAGGGAGGGACCCTCCCCCGCCGGCGGCAGGGGGGAGGGACCACTTTCATCTCGAGAACCTCGTCGGGTTGCGTCGATTGAAAGAGGACGGTGGAGAGAGTCGTGGCAAAAAATGTATTCAGCGAGGGAAGGATATTTCACGGGCTCAGCTTTCTAAAGACGGGCGGCGGAGCATATTTCATGCTGATGATCCCTTGACCCTACAACGTCTGGAGGACACACAAGTTGTTCGGATGAAGAAGAAAAGAGGATGGAGGAATATTACACACCTACACTTCTTGGAACTCTTTCCTTTCAAGATTTCAATCCCACCCCCACCCCCCTCAAAACCCCGAACCCTCCCCTCCTCGTCCCGAGGGGCGTCCCTATCCTCTCGTCTTCCACCCCCAACCCCCAGTTCCCAACGTCGAATTCTCATTCGAGTGAACGAGATCGCTTGCACAGTTCCAAAGGATTGTAATACAAGAAGAGACGACATCAGTTTGAAGCAAAGGGATGAGAGGGGCAGGAAGGAGAATAAAAAATCAAGGCGCGACTGTGCGGTACTTGTACGGAGATTTCATCCCTTCCACAGATTACAACTTGACCTCTCCTCCCTTTTTTTTAACTCCTCGACACATCTTTCACTCTGAGGCCCACGAGTTCCTTAGTGCCTCAACGCCCGCAGGGAGGGAAAGGCGTCCTTCCTCGCCTCCCTTCAATACCGGGCTCAATTCGCTTGCCCATGTAATATATGTATACCAACATGCACATGTGTATATACAAATGCCAACCTTCGAGGATATTTATGACCAAAGTAAAACGTCCGAAAGCCCTTCTTCATTGGCGTGTTCTCCGATTTCCCCGTCACTTTCCCTCCCATTTCACCTGCCCGACTAGATCCGCCGAAATAGGCGCGGGTGCATTCTTTTCGGTTGTACATCATTTTTAACTCAGCCAATCCGCTCCGATGCTGACGCGCCGATGGACGACGCCTTTGATGCCTCGTTGGATCAAGATTGTATTGAATCGCACGCTCCGAGCATGTTATTATTTTATAAAGAAAGGAAAAAGGTCGTTTTTACTCAGAAACAGGAAACCTACGGCTCAAAATATGATTTTAATCGTACAGAGTATATAAATGACTACAAATTAGTATTTCTTTACTTCTATTTCTTGCGAAATTGATTAATCAGTGATCAATCAGTTACCCCATGAAAATGATTTTTATGTAACCAAGAAAGAAAGCAACTGCTATTATTTGCTAGTTGATCTTGGATTAAATTTTTATCCGAGTAGTAGTAGTCGTTAAGGGAGGCGACCGGCAGCTATTGGTCATTTGCGCCATTATCGATGGATTGGAAAGGATAAATGATTGAGAAACGGTTTTACTCCCAAAATTGCTTAAATACATACATGCAGTAGGTATTCAAATTACTGACAACTAAACAAATAATTATTGGTATCCTTTATTAGAGCAATGAAGTTATTTTAAGAAACCGCAATGAAATTTCTACGAAATGAAAGTTGAAAAACAAATCCAATTTCCTTATGGCGAGATAAACACGCCATCAACCGGCGAAGAATTTTACGGTTAAATTCCAAAGAAACTGCGGGAGATGCCGCAAGAGTAACTTTTAACGGAGTCATCCGCTAATGTGCATTTCAATGCAACAATTTCAGAGTGTAAAAATCATTCGCCTTGACTGGGATTCGAACCCAGATCCCTCATTATCCGGTCGAGTGCTTTAGCCACTTAAGCTACCGAGGCGTCCTCTTAAACTCTGAAATTTTGGGGCTTTTAAAGGAACAAGATGTTGTGACGAAATACCGTACATACAATGTCACAGGCATTCGTAGTCGTGCGCAAGGCGCCACAGTCCACGAGGTTTTTACGGTTAAAAATTAAATGAAAAATTTAGGTAGTGATAAAGAATGGAGTTAAAGCCATACTCTATCAAATCTTCGTAAAGATAAAATAAGAATTGAAACCAATGTCTACTTTTCCCTAAAGTCGCCAGAGAACGTTGGCAATGATACTTCACTGGCACTGGAAGAAGAAGAGGTGGGTATTCTTAGTGCGCCTTCATATTCATTTATAGCAATTTCATTTCCATCTTCAGTTCAATAAATGAAATCATTTGAGCTCCGTGACGCCGAATAGCTTCTCTTCAATAGCTCGGTCTCCTTCAAAGTCAAGGGTCCTCCGTTTTAAATCTTCCGATGTGCTTCCTTTCACTTTTCCAGTCGATGGTACCAGTTTATGCATTTTTTTTCGAGTGGAGCATTTTTAGATCTGCGTTTTTGTCTATACTTCACACTGCAATGTGGAAGGGTTGAATTCAAGCAACATTTTTAATCACACCCCCCTTCATCCCGTTCACCATTTATGAACCCCCACCCCGAAGAGCCCTTCTTCCCTCCACCTCGGGTGCATGCAAACCCCTCGGGGTGTCCGTTCATCATCCGCCCGCCCCAGATCACGAGGGGGCGAGGAAACACTCCCGGGCGCAAGCCTCTGCCCCGCCCGCCCACGGACGACCCTCCCCGCCGCCTTCCCTCCCCCGCCCATAACGTATACTTTGCTGCGCTCTTCCTTTCCGACATTAACACCCGCCTCCTCACCCCACTTAGACCACTTAAGAGGGTCGGCGGCGGGGAGTAGGGTTCCCGCCTACCCCTTCCCCCCCCCACATCACTTTAATCCTAATAAATACCTTCCATTATTGAACTTCGCTTCATTACCTCAGTCACTGGTTTAAAAAAATTTTGACGCCGAGGACAATGTTTTTGCAGCAATGTCCGTAGGATATTGGGCATAACAAACACGATTTGTAAGTGCTCATTGAACGGGAAATACAGTTAGGTTCCCCGTAATACACATGTTCGGATATATTATACTCGTAATATGACACAGCGTGTGATGAATGAAGATGATGCCTTCATAAATATAGAAGCTCATCAAGGAAGCATTCCAATTTCCAAATTTGAGTTCTTAAGACCCTATCACCTCCATGACTGAACATGGTATTTGCTAGTGTTTTAGTAATTGGTATCTAAATGTGTAGCTACAGACACATCCTGCGATTCACGAAAAATGTGTGTGGCAGAGGATGAAAGCACAAGTTGGAAAGAGTTAGGAATGAGGTAGATAGAGAGTTTAAAGGGTGTGGGAAAGTGAATGGAATACGCATATCCACTTGAAAACCCTGAAAAGAACGTGAATGGTAGAGCACTCGTACTTAGCGATAAATTTAGTTTTGAACGAGAGTTAATTTTACCTACGAGAGAAGTTTCTAGGTATATTTTAATGCGGATTTGATTTATGAAATCCACCATTTGGGTCGGAATTACTTATTGATCAGTAATGTTGATATACAATCATTTTATTACGTCGGTACCTGATTGCAAAATTTTTATCATGTCATCATCAAAACCGTAATCATGATTGGCAGAACCCCGGGAGAAATCCATTAACGGACTTAATAGATTGAATCAGCGTTAATTGCATTTGAGAGAAGGCAGGCCTACCCAGCTTCAACAAAAAATGTTACTAACTATTTCACCTGTGCCAACTGGACAAAATATGTCAGGATAATTATTTTTGATGATATACGACGTTTACTATTACACTAGTTTGTCTTTAAAATTACTGTTTTCGTCATCATAAGCATCCAGATATTATGGAAAAGTAGAGCTGAAATGACGTAGAACAACTTCCTTTAAAAAATATATAGATGATCACGTGTTACATTCTCAGCCTCGTAAAGTTGGACGATTCCCGACCACCAACTGAAATCTAAATAAACTATATTTAAGAGGATATAAAGAGTACACTTTAGGTGGTATATAACACGCAGTAGCATGCTAAGGACTGGAAAACCTAGAATTTCGGGGTTTCAAACATTTCTCTAAATACGATATGATATCAATGGATAGCCTCAGATAAACTGTGAAATTTAATGAGGTTCATGCAAAACAAAATGTAAAGTGTAGTAACATAGCCATCTTTAAATTATGAATTATTAAGAAAGTTCGTGAAGTTGTTGGAAAAAAATGAGGATAAACATTGAATTAATTTTTACTTAAAGCATACGAAATAATTAATTTAATATTCCGTCTGGAAGATAAATAAATTCATTCTCCCTTGAATACTCTACGAGTTTTTCTCGAATTCGACTATTCTCGTGACTGAAACAGTTTAGAAATGTGTAAAAAGTGAGACTAGTGTATTGAATACAGTTTTGATGGCTAAGAGAATTCACACATAGCACCGCTCAGTAAAAAAAGAGGGCTCCTGAGAGGTCCTTGGGTGAGGATCGTCCTTTGTACGTGTTCCTATCCCTTATTCTTGTACCTATATCCATGTGATTGAGTATGTTTTCGCTGTAAGGTCGCGGTATTCCAGGGGGTTGAGCGTTGGCCTACTTACTACTGAGCGGAGGGTCCCGGGTTCGAATCCCGAGCAAGTCTCTGGGCACCTGCAGCACCACCCAAGATGCATAATTTTTTGGCTACCAGGATCTTCCTGGGAACCCATAACTGGCACAGGGAAAGGAGCTACCCTGATGTGTAACACCCCGTCGGGGTTAGTGCTGGGTGAACTCTATCATCACCTACCAAACCTACCTTCGGGTTGATTACTGAGTTTATGGTTTTTTTAAATAAATAAATAAATATATATATATATATATATATATATATATATATATATATATATATATATATATATATATATATATATATATATATATATATATGAGATAAAATGGAAGACATCGAATGGTAATCAAATGTGTTTAGATACGCTCAAATCGGTGTTTTACACGCAATCGCTCAATCCGTGGATTAAACCTCTTCACGCATATTTAGAAAAATATGAAATGCGATCAATTTCATTGAATAATCTCACAACTTTATTCCTCTATTTATTCCAATCAGCCCCATCTGAGATGGCAAGATCAGTTCTAATATATTATGCCGTCATCACAAAAAACTTAAATGTTCCAGAAATTTCTTTGCAGTTTTAACTGACATAAATATAATCACTTTCGCCAGCTCTTGTAAGGATATTTTTGGCGGACGTATGTACTCGTACTTCTTTACAAGGCGTTGCGAACCACGCATTCTTTCTTATCTCAATGTTTCTACTTTCAATCGATTCCGAATAGAATATAAAATTCTCTGGGAGAGGGCTGCAAAGGGGGGGGGGTCTAGCTAGGGGATCGCTCGCTCCTCCTCCTCCACTTCTCGACACAAACCTTTGAACTTCATTCACCCTCCTCCTCTCTTCCTTAGCATTTCTTCGCTTCCCTCGCCCTGTCCTCCGCGCACCCATCTTCCCCTTCCGCCCTCACTGCTCCATTCCATCCAAATGAAAGCTATTATATAAATGCAACGCCGCCTCCTCTTCCTTCCACCCTCATAGGTCCCGCCATAGAGAGAGCCGTCCTTTTACCTGCTAACTCCCCACCTTGCCACGCTCCACCCCACTTGACTTTGGTGAAGTCCGCCCCGCGAAATTCGGATGGAGTCTTTGGGGAAGGTTTTACAGAGAAAGGGTTTGGTAGCGCTCCTCCGAACCCCCACAGTTTTTCCTCTCTCCCTCTTCCGTGAGGCGGAAAATATATATCGCCCGGCTCTGGAGTCAAGAAGACCGTAAGAGGGGGTTTTGGGGGAGGGGGTGGAAGGGTACCTGGAGCTGGGCTGAGGGGTGGCTTTAGCGGGGAGAAGGCTTTTGAAGGGTTATGGAGGGGTTTAGTGGGATGGAACCATTCCGCATTTTTTCACTCGTACGAAGGGGGAGGGGTTGGATCCGGGGCTGGGGGTGGGGGGGTGAGGGTCGTAAGAGGTGGGAGGGTTTGGGACTGGGGGTGGATGAATGTGTGGCAGTGGATACCTCTCTCTTTATTCCTCCCATTTTTTTCCTTACGCTTATTTTTTTAAGCGCAGTCCACGAGGCTTTTCTCCTTCGACCGAGGGTTTGGTGAGGGGTTTTCGGGAGGGTTTTGCAGACGTGTAAGGGAGAGTGTAAGGGAGCGATGGATTTATTCCCAGTCGTGTTTTATGACCTTCCTCGCCAGGGGCTCGGAGGGGCACTACTATCAAACTTGCCATAATCTCTTCCCATGTACCGCTTTACCGCCGCCCCTGAGTCCTCCTACTCACACACCCAGGGTCCTCGTTCCCCCTCGCTCCAGACTGCTCGCCTCCCCCCCCCCAATAAACGCCGAAAGGAACCCCAGTCTCCCTTCTCACCCCCTCCCGAGCCGTTCCCGCCTTTCGACCCTCGGAGCCCACCCATGGAAATGGCCCCGGCCGCCGTCTCTCACCCGACAGCCCCGCAAGCTTCAACCCTTAGACGACCGCTCCCGTGCCTTTCAACAATTGCATGCCCACGAGGGCCAAGGTCTAGGGGGCCTTTACGGCGTAAGTGTTGATCGATCTATGAATTTATCCGCCTAGATATCCTAGATAATTGTATCCACGGTCGTAAATTATGCAATTTTGATCGTTATCAAAAGCTATCATCCTGTCTCAAATTTTGATGCATATGAGGATGGCGGAAAAGCACAAAATGTGCGTCAATCGCATGGCATCCGAGTCCGTTATTGACGCTTGCAAAATGGCTGCGGTGAGAATGTCAGAACACAACTTTGGGTGACTTTATTCTATTGTTTCAGGCTTTACTTCGAGGAAGTATTTAATATCCATACTAAAAAGAAACACTCGTACTTTTCCAAAGATTTTATCATATGGTACAACGCGTTTCACCGATTAGCGGTACCTGAAGATGCCGCAAGTCGGTGAAACGCGCTGTACCATATAATGAAATCTGTAGAAAAGTACGAGTCTTTCTTTTTAGTGTGGATATATGGGTGAATTGATCGGGTATCAACCCTGTGAAATAAAATAGTTGGCCAAGGATAATAGCAACCTCATTTCTGGATGAATAACTATACTTCCGTGAATTTGATGAAGTTCCGCTGAAGCTGAAGAAAAAAAACATAGGAGACCTTCTCGAGTTCAATGGAAAAAACACTTTAATCTTTTCGGACCTAGTAACAGCGGTCTACTAGTTATCGGCGTGAGTTTAGTGTCATGAAAGTTCTTCTTAAGTGAAATTAGTCAAATATACAAACGCACACACTCTCTTTCTCTCTCTAAGAAATGTATTTATTTACTTAGCATTAATTGGTATTTTCTTTCGACGATGAAAGGTGATTATTCCTGTCCATACATTATAATTTCACGTCATACTATTAGCAGCGATTACGCTCATTGGTGATAGTTTCAATTTATTTGCTTGCTCTACGTTGACTCTGTTGGACAAATATTTTCAATCCTTCATGTTATGATAACAAGCTAAATAATCCTAAAAAAATTGTTTAAACTGTCCTTCAAAAATAATGTGTCGTTTTTTTCTTTCTATTTTCCATTCTCAATACGAAATTCACATAATACCCCGCAAGCAGTGCAAAAAGGTGGGGTGGGAATTCGTAGGTCACCATCCGTGAAGAAATAACACTTTTGTACTTATTTACTAATATTCATACGAAGAGTGATTCAGAACTATTATTTATTGTTATGTCATTTCGGCAATAATGCCGAAGAAATGAATCAGAAGGCTCAGGTGACAGCCTATGGCCTACAGTTGCTTGTCGATTTGCATCGATTTTATTTCAAGTACTGATCATTTTATTCTTCGTAATTGCAGAGAGGATAGAGTATGTACAATCAAGCAATATCTATCCCATCTATAACAAAATCCATCCAGGCTATGAGATTTTTAGGGTACCAGATCTTCCTGGGAAACCATAACCGGCACGGGGAAAGGAACTGGCCCCCCTACCCTGATGTGTGAATTTCACACGCTGTATAGGGCTTAGTAGTGGGCGAATTCTACCATCACCTACCAAACCGACCTTCGGGTTGATTACTGTGTTTATGGCTATATATATATATATATATATATATATATATATATATATATATATATATATATATATATATATATATATATATATATGGCACAATAGAACACAAAATAAAAAAGATAACAAATAAATAATCACATTGTAGATTGTTTGAGCATTCGGCCTTCTCTGAGACCTTCTTCAGGTCAGACTCTGTGTGTATATATATATATATATATATATATATATATATATATATATATATATATATATGTGTGTGTGTGTGTGTATGTGTGTGTGTGTGTGTGCAAACATATAAAATTGTTGTAAATTTAAACATCTGCTTTTACTCCTTTTAGGTAACCTCTTGAAAATTTTTTGGAATGGGATTTTGACTGGTATAAGGAATGGCTCTGTTCCAATTGACTCATCTAAGTTTATAAACTGCCCCTCAAGAACATGTAATGACAGGGAGTTGTATGCCGTTTTGCTTCTACTCAATTACTTTCACATTTGCATTGAACCCCACGGTTCACCGCAAAGTGGCGTGGGAGGAGAGGAGCGAACTCCGTTCATGCAACTTTCGCTGTACAAATGTATCACGAATATAATACAGTTATTATTTACTCCGCTGGCTTCACCAAGAATAAGGAAACGAATTGAAATAGGTGGGCGTAGAGGCAGCGTAGTCAACTAATTTCCGGGGGATTCAATGATGGATTTTGAGTTTCATCATTTTGGGAATAATTACTGACCGCGCTAGGCTCCGCACTCGAGTCCTCCCCAGCGCATACGTAACCTCTCGGCAGTCTCCGGGTCCCGTTCCATTTCCGAATCGACAACCGTTAGTCACACCCGAAGGCATTCTCGTCGGCAAACCTGCTGGGAACTCACGGCAACCAATGCTACATACTCATAGCAACTAACTCGGAGCGCCGCCACCTATTTTTTCCCATTTAGTTTATTTTTCTTGGCTCTGGACTTCGACTCACCATCTCTCTCAAAGCACTCCGTCAACATTCCTTGCATCTACTTTGCAACCAATGAACTCACTTCCGCCAATTGACCCGATAATATTTCTTCTGGAAAGATAATGACATTGCCTTTTAAAGTAAGATATTCCCTAACTCATTACAATTTTTGATATTTCTTCATTTAATATTTTACTAGACTAGGTTCAATGAAATTTTACCGGAATTCCTTTGTCTTCATAGTGAAAATATATATTAATGGCATGATACAGCAAGGCGAGCACTAAATTTTAAAGAATACTCTATAACGGAAAAAAATAGAATTTTGAAGCGATAAAATACAGTAGAGGATGAAAATTCCATTTTCAAAGGGATTACGCTAAATAAATTATTGCCAGAAAAAGGACCTTGTATTTACCTAATTCCACTCATGGCACAGATTATTTTTGGCCGCAGGGCGTCAGGTAATTTCCATTTCAGAAATTAATTAGTCTTGCTAAAACAAAAGGGCCATTGAAAAAATTATATTGAAGAAATATCTCACGCGCATATAAAAATAGAATACGTTTATAAAAAGGTTGTTCGTGGAAAATATTACGATAAAAATATCAAATACTGGAAAAACCGAGGCCGGATCTACTTTTAAACTTGCCTGACGCTGTAGTGTTGGAGTGACCAAATTCTGTTGAGAACCATCTGTGTTTCAAAACTGTCTCTTACTTAGCGTTAGTTAGAAGTCAGCTCAGATGACCATTTGAGTACTTCGTTAGTTATTTCACTTATTGCGGGACAGTGATTACCAACTTTTAAGAAAATAATTTGCACAGTAAAATATTTTTAATTTTGAATAAGATTCTCCGAGTTCTTTAAAGAATCCTTGAATATTACAAAACCCTCTTGATATGATGTTTTTTCACCTATACATAGAGGGTCAAGTTTTGGACCATGATTTCCCCGAAAAACTTTCCACCACAAATCCTCGAAACTTTGCTCAATTCATTTCTTGCCTAAACCTAATCGCTTTAATCTAATCAACACGTTGTAATTCGGTAGACAAATACGAATTCGGTTCGGCAAAATCAGACTTACACTACGTGAACTTGAGACCCCATCATTAAAACAATGAGTCCACATTACTTTTATTCCCACATTGTCCATCTGCCTCATTCATACGCTTGTTGAACTCGGGTCACATTTTGAAATATAATAGGTCACCTGAGCCGCCCCTCGAAACCACCCACGCAGCAAATGTGGCCATCTTTTTTGACCCTTCACCCTTTCGACCCGTTGCTTCTACGTGGGTGTAGCAGAGACCAATGTGGGGGTATGTAGCACCACACTTTACCTTCGCATGAGCAACTGCCGCTACTCGAGTTAATCTCCGGCCACACTTAGTTATTCCATCCCTACTCACGCTTCTTCCCTCGACCAATCATTTCACAACCGCTTCTCTGTTTTCTTAAGTAAATGAAGCAAAGTTTCGGTAACCCACTGTTAAAGTGTAGACTGAATTTGGTAAGTATTGGGGCAGATAACTCGAGGAGTATTAGCGACGAAATAGAAGAAGTTACAGATCCTACTTAAGTCGTCTGTACCTAATTTATCTGACAGTTCCTAGTGTCTATTAAACCAAATGCAATTTAACATCCTGGTTTGTTCATTATTCCTACAATAATGTAGAGGGTTTAAAATTAAGGTTTATTTATCGTTACATGAGTAATGTTTCCGTTGAATAAAATAAAATTATTGCTGAGTTACGTTAAGGAAACAGCTATCGTACAAGTATTCAATTGTTCCCGGGTCAACTTTATGGAAGTTCATGTTAATTAAATGAAGAACACGATGCATATTTCCATTGTTATTTATTTACGTAAAACTATTTTCAACGCTTAGGCGTCGTTATCAGTTACATTACATCATCAGGTACATTATGTACAGGTTCTATACCTGATAGGAACGCCTAAGCGTTGCATCTGGTTGTACGTAAATAAAGAGCAGTGGAAACATACATTGTGTTCTTCATTTAATGAGCTATAGTACAGGTTTAATCGAATTATTTTTCATGTTTCTGACGTCATACTATATGTAGGTATAGGCATCCAAAACCTTGCGTATTAAAGAAATGCCAGGCATGTTCAGATAATGCCGTATTCAATATGAGAATGAGTATTTTGAATTAATTATGTTTCATTGAATGCCACGTTATTATGTAAAATGAACATTAATTAGTTTTCGAATGGAAACATCTCCTTTGAAAGATCAAATTGAAGGCGTAAAGCATTTTCAAATGCTACAACTGGTACTTCAAAAGGTATATGTGGTGGCACAGCTCGAGCCGTGATGGTACCGTAGTCCCACAAGGGCCCTGGCTACTTCCAGTCCCGCAGGGCCGAAACGGTAATGGCCCTCAAAGCGCTTTTAATGGGTTGCCCATCGCTCCGGCGCTCACTACTTCCCTTCCTCCCTTTTCAACTACCTTCAGCCATCTCCTTCCTCCACTCAACCTCCCATTCCCTCTTCTTTAAATACATTCCTTTGCTGAAATCCCTAGACCCTAGGATCCTATCTCTTACTCCTCCTCCACCCAACAGTTTGCCTTCCGTATTTGGATTGCTCAAGTGAGTTTCATAGCCATAATGACATATTAAACACATCTTTGTCAGCAAAATACCCCGCAGGTCATGACGCGAACGTGTAGCTTGGGGTGTTCGGTCACCCCCTGCCAAACACCACCAGCCATGGTTCTTCTTCCACACTACTTCCACATACGTATGGCTCCCCGCGTACCACCGAAAGGGCGCTTGGAAGGGAGACGATTAAGCATTCGTTAAAACATTCATTCACGGGGAATATAACCTCCATGCTTTTTTAAATTATTTCCTCTTTTACCTACCTATTTCCCTCTTCTTGTTTCCTTCCTAGGTTTTGTAATGAGTAGGGAAAACGAATGCTTATATATATATATATATATATATATATATATATATATATATATATATATATATATATATATATATATATATATATATATATATATATATATATATATATATATATATATATATATATATATATATATATATATATATATATATATATATATATTTCTCTTGTTTTTTGCAAATTGTCTGTCCTACCTACAGATAAAATTTGGGGGCTGAATTATATATTCTTTTGAGAGAGTTGGCTTACCGATCTAAGGGCCTGGGGTCGAATCCAGCCCACGTCTCTGTAGGGGGCCTCAACTTAACTTGGGCAATGTGACTTTTCTGATGCCGAATATATCTGAGAAACCATAACCGGCACAGGAAAAGGAACTGGTCTCCCATTATTACTCTGATGTGTGAATTTGAAACAACACAAAGGGCTTAGGACTGGGTAAAATCTTCTTTTAATCGATCTTCGGATTACTGCCTTTATGGTTTTTCTTTATTAGATGCAAAACTACATGATAGATTTTTTTGTAATAGGTTTAACTCACTCTCATTCGTCGAATATCTAAAGGTTCCCAGATCCAAGATCTTGTAGTAAATATGTGACGCATTTTGTTCTTTCGTACGATAATTCAACGAATCTGGTTGCCCTTTTTTGTAACATATTCCATTCGGTAATTGGTATCTTTGAGATTGATTTCATATGCTCGCCGGATTCTCTATGTAGGTTCTTACTAAAAAAAACAACACGGATCCTTATCTCTCACTTCGCAATCTTTTCCTACCCTAGGGCCCCTTCGAAAATAGTGCTTATGCGTCTCCCCACGTAAGGGCCAATTCGATTATGACACCAAAGTGTTTTTTTATGCGGTCTGCAATGTTCAACCTAACTCCTCCGAGTGTGCAAGTCAGTCAACTCTACTCGCGTGTCTTTTTTATTTTTTAAAACTGCGTCACCGTGAGTAGAAGAAAGGTTTTTAGCATTGAATTCAAGCATCATTTTCTACACATTTTTTTTTTAAATTTGTATTTGTCAACGTTTAGTATTTGACAGTTTATGTCATTCGCTAATCCCCTTTTACCTTGCCAAAGCCAAACAGGCTTATATTGATGGAATTTAATGAATATGATACACTAATTTTGCCAAATTTTCTTTCTATTTATGTCCAAAAAAACGTGATTTAATTCGTTTTTCATGAAATCGTGCTCCTCCAAAAAGTTCCTATCCGTAGAGGAAAAATATATTTGACAATGTGTTCCGGTTGCCTTGGCAACACATTACGCACAGCAAGAGCACTGATTGATGCACAGGTTCAAGGTGATTTTATTTCGATCTCCAAATCAAAACATATTATTCGATACTAAAGGTTTTAAAAGTGTTTTGTCGATATGACTTAACTATGGCAAGAGGTGATGTTATGAAGCAATTGCCATAATCTGCATCAATTTTTTTACATAGAATAGTGGCCGGTAGAATAAATATAGGCACACGGAATATTTTTTACAACAATTACCGAAAACTGTACTTTCTTGGTAATTGATGTATAATCATTGGTTTTCTAGTTTTAAATTTTTTCTGCTGTTCTTTCTTCCATTTTCTCGACATTTCCATATCATGACATAATTGAAGGAAATAGAAAGAGAGCCACTAGGTGACCTTAAGTTTACATACAGGTTAAATTTACTGCGTAAATTTGAGGTAGGTTAATTACATGAGGATGCATAAGGTACATTACGGGCACCAACTTACTTTGGTAGATCAGATCACCAATGTAAAATCTGGGAGATAGAGTGTAGAAGAGATTTAAAAATTCAGTTTTTTCCTCCTACCATTGGAGATCAAAAGGGATATGACGACAGCAGTCGCATCGGAGATATTTAGAATTGCTAGTGTGTATATTTTGTTGGTGCCTTGCATATTCTTTCCTGCATTTTACATTTATAATTAATAGATGAATTTTTTTGACAGTTTTCTCGCATGAATTTAATATACGTATCCTTTTATTGAATATTGTTGCATTAAGTATCTTCTTTCAAGCGATTTACTATTTTTTAGTGCATACTAAAACTAATATTTGTGTAGAGGTGGCACGATTGAGATATTGTATGCATGGCTGGTAACCTTACACTCCCCGCCACACGCCCTTGAATCGGCTAGCGGGGCATTGAGTGGGTGTAGACGAGATGTCATTTGCTGCTTTACGTAGTCCACGGGAGCCGGATAGTCTAGCATGAAGTCCCTTTCGAAAGCCCTTTCCGATGCGAAGTCCTGATTCTTAAAATATGTCACGCCGACTGCGCGTGCCGAGTCCGTTGCCCACGTCGTTGTGTTCGGGTGCGGCACTTCAGCGATAGCGAGCCGAGGAGAGCGCCGGTTCACCAGACGAGAGTCGTCCTCTCCCCCGCCCCCCCCCCACCCCCGCTCTGGCACTCAAATAATCCTCCCTTCCCCCACTCCACCTTCCATCTCCCTTGTGCAGTACTTCAAACTGGGCAGTGTCCAGCGCGGACATGGCCCTCATCATAAGGCACGGCTTCGGTTAACCAGGATGACTTTCACTTTTCGCAAGGGACCACCTCCCATTCTCCCACCCCTTCCCGTAACACGTGTCGCTCTGTTCCCGCCCACTTCGCCTGCCCATGGGGGCCAGGAGCGGGGGCCGGAGGTGCCCGCCCTGCGGTCGCCCGCCCAGGAGAGCTGGATGACTGGCGAGGTCGTCACGACGTGGGTTGGTCTGGGCAGGGGAACTTTTGGGGGTGCGTTCGCGCGGAAGGGTGAGAATTAAGCCATCAGCCCTCCCGGGCCCTCGGAAGAGTGCTCCCACCCAGTGCTCCTGTGAAAGTGTTCCTACGAACATAATGAGAAATGTTCGAACTTGCAGTCAGACGATAATGAGAAAGAAGTCGTGCTTTGCTGAGCATTTTTTATTATAGGTTTAAGGTATTTCTACGTGACGGTTCCTACATTCAAGGGGCTACAAGTAGGTTTTTGGCTATCACGTACCAAGTAATGCGTCTACTTCCTCTAATGCACCTTACATTATTTCCTTCTTTGCTATGTGACTCATAACTCAAGGAATGAATTCGGAATGTATATAAAAAAGAATTTGCTTGCTTGTTTAACTGTATGAGTTACTGTAAATGCTATTGTAAAATTTAATCTAAATCTTGCCCTACCATCGTGCTGGGAACCGCTTAATCTCTCGAAAGTCCGTAATGCTGCCGAGATATCGTGGTTGTTAGCGCGTCGGACACACCAAGACATTTAGATTTTTTAGCATTGATGGTAGATTTGAACATGGGCCAACTCATTGAGAATTAAGTGTAATTTTTCATTACACCTCACAAGCGGCATGTTCTCGGCCTTCTCCGTTTATGTTTGTACCGTAATAATAGATGCTGGAAGGAAATTAATGAAAAAATGCGCTTTTTCAGTGTTTTCCTTAGCTTTATTAAACATAATGGTCTTTGAAGGAGACCAAGCTTGGACGTTTTCATTGAAGATGCCTGACGTTCGATCAGAAAGCCTTGGGGTTATCTTCTTAGTAATCGCACCTTAAATATTTCATTTAAACTCGATGGTTTCAGGCTTCACTTTGTGGAAATCCATTCTAACACATCAAAAGAGAGATGGTACTTTTTTTCTTTTCTCCACACTTTATTTTTAAGTCGACCGGTTTTGTCGCATAGGCGATATCATCAGGTATATAGACAAGTTAAATTCCCAATCCAAAAATATAAAGTTCTCCTGTGAAAAAGAAGCCAACCATAGCATTAACTTTTTGAACTTAACAATTACAACCACGGAATAAGGCTACGACTTCGCAATCTACAGGAAAGAAACTACCACAGACCATGCCATCCCCTCCGACTCCCGCCACCACCCCTCCGATAAGATGGCCGCTTTCCATTCCATGCTAAACAGATCTCTCAACATCCCCCTGTCCGCCGAGAACTTCGCCAAGGAAATCAAGGTAATCAAAGACATTGCAGTGAAAAATGGTTACGAAGAAAGTGTCATTAGTAAAATGATCGATAAAAAACGCTCCCTCCGAGCACAGAGACTGTTTTATAAATCATCTGTAATTAGCGAAAATAAGAAACGATGGTGCAAACTTAGTTACTACGGAAAGATTACGACAATCTTTTCCCGAAGGAAGATTTTAAAATAGCATATTACAGCAAATGTAACTTAAGGGCTGTGTTAAACAAAACCAAGGACATTATTGACATTAATGATAGAAGTGGTATTTATAAACTCCAATGTGGTGACTGTGAAATTTGTTATGTTGGCCAGACTGGACGGTCCTTCAGAGTAAGAGCAGAAGAACACAGAAGACATCTACAAAACGGTGAGTTAAACAGATCCCATTTTGCCAAACAACCAAGGGAAAGTTACCACAGGAGCGATTTTGTCCCAGAGGTTTTGCACCTCGAGAAAAAGGGAAGAAGAATGGATTGTCTGGAGGAGCTGGAGATTAGGAAGCATCAAAAGGCAGGAAAAATTGCCAACGGGAATATTTTTGTGAGCAATCCCCCCCTTTTGGATATTTCTCTGACCACAATACCTGACGCCCCAACCCCCGCTGTGAACGGCATACCTAACCAAGCTTCCATTTAGCCTACATCCACCCCACCCCTCCCTTTGAGTCACCCACGCCCAGTACCACGCTCCCTCTCACACCGCCCCCCCCTTTACCACCACCTCTTTCCCCTCCCCCCCTCTCCCTCCTCTTTCCCCCCCCTTCTCATAAAACTATATACGAGGGTAATCCGGAAAGTAGTACCCGTTCGTGCCGCATGAAGTGCTGACGACGCGAGTAGCCGCTGGACGAGGTCAGATAGCTTCAGTGGCTTGTCTGCCTTCTCTGAGCCAAGTTGCGTGACGCTAGCATTGCCTGTGTTGTTTCTGTGATTGTTTACAATGTTTAAAAAAATTGAGAACGCCGCCAGTTGTGAAGTGAGGGCAGTGATTAAATTCCTCAATGCAAGAAACGTTCGCCCATGTGATATTCATCGCCAATTAAAGGAGGTGTATGGAGACAATGTAATGGACGAGTCGTCTGTTCGGCGGTGGTGTCGCAACTTCAACATGGGGAGGGGGAACACACACGACGATGAGCGTTCGGGGGAGACCGTCTGTCATTACAGACCAACTGGTGAGCTCAGTTGACGAATTCGTGAGGAACGATCGGCGCGTCACAATTGATGACATCTGTGAGCATTTTCCCAATGTTTCTCGAACAATTGTTCATGAAATTGTTAAACACCATCTGCATTATGCAAAAATTTGTGCAAGATGGGTCCCTCGCGTATCTCAATGAGCTGGCGGCGAAGGACTATGCAGCAGGAATACAGAAACTTGTCACACGTTATGACAAATGCCTTAATTTGCTTGGAGATTATGTTGAGAAGTAGTTTAAAGTATCCTCTTTCAAATAAAATTTTTTATGTTTGTTAATGTTTACTTTTGTGTCTTTATTTCACGAACGGGTACTACTTTCCGGATGACCCTCGTATTCTGGAAAACTCCCTGAATCTATGTACCTGATGATGTCGCCTATGCGACGAAACCGGTCCACTTAAAAATAAAGTGTGGAGAAAAGAAAAAAGTACCATCTCTGTTCTGATTTATTTCATTTAAACTTAAAAGTTCAATTTAAAGTAAAGATAGGGCGCTTTGCATGATTCTTTTTTGATTTTTTTATAATGCGTTTAAGTCTTTTTCCACTGTTTTTTCAAAAGCTTTGACGGCGATATGCATGAAATAAAATGCGTCTTTTGTTTCGAATGAAATTTTCTTCATTTCCTCAGATCTCTTCAAACTTAACCGTTTTACCGACGCGGCTTGCTGGTTTCGAGTTTCTTACCAGGAATATATGTCTCAATTCTCTGTGGAATGAAATTAAGAAATACTTTATGCAGTTAGAGTGCAATAATTGTGCGCTCATATAATGTTTATTTTCCTTAAGATAGTCGGAAAAATATTAAAAGTTCTCTTTCTTCGATAGGTATACGTATATTCCATCAGGGTTTTACGATTTAATGTACTGCTGTGGTCTGCATTGAGCTTTAGTACGTTAAAAAGAGAAAAACCAATGCCTTAATTTCTTTGATTGGTAAGATTTAAGTTTTGAGGTGTAAAATAAAGGCCATAAATAAATCGGTTGCAAAAATTTAAGGCATAAGTAAATCACTCGTTCAAAACCGATTTAAAATCATGTGCAATTGTCATTGTGAGACATTCCTTACCACGAGAAATATGCCATTTTTCAATAATGAGTTGCTTAAGGAAAGTAGATGCTGATTCCGAGTGAGAGAGGAGAAAGAATGAAGAATTGCGACAACATATGAGAGAGATAATCAGCTAGAGGCAATGGGCCAGGTTGGATACATTTATTTGCATACGCCACTGCGCTCTCGTTCGTCTTTTTGGTGGTTTTTGAATTATGGTGGCGGACAGGAGTTGTTGGAACCGTGATGGATGAAGAGTGATTGCGACACCACGTGAGACTAAATCCTATTTCATTCCATCTTCGTTTTATTTATTATTTGCTCATTTCGTTTGCCTCGGTCATGCCACAAGCTGATATGTGAACCGTAAGAATAACTCTCTTTCCGGGGGCAAAAGAGTGAGGATCGGCCACGAGATCAGATTGTTAACTATTTGAAGTCCATTTTTCTACGCTTATTAAAAGAGTCACCTTATTTATGCAATATCTCTAGGCATACCACCACAATTTCGCAACTGGGGACATATACAATGGTTGAGCACAAACATTTCATTTAAAGCTTTTGAATTATGTAAATGCTGAGAGCATTTCAATTTTTGTATGTTTCATGCAGATGTTATTTTCATCCCTATTTATATGGAAAATTAAGTACTGAGTATGGGCATAAACCTAATGTAATGCAAAGCCACGTGTGGCATTACTCTTGACTGGATCATGTCTAGTATTAATTTTCGTTTTTCTTGATTACCAGTGTGGCGATTTAGTTATGATTTTTTAAATAATTGTGCCAATGGTGCCTTTGTTAATGATCCCTTAAGTCATTGTTCGGTGTACAATCATCACGGTTCTAAGGACCAGTGTGCCACCTAAATATATATATATATATATATATATATATATATATATATATATATATATGTATGAACCAGATTGAATCAACAATTAGTTGATATAATTCGATCCAGAAATTTCAAATAATCATATATATAAATTTTCATTTAGGCCTTTCTGTATTATTACTTAGGCCTCCTTCAACGCTTAAATTATTTCTCATAATTAGTTTTATTTTAAATTATAATGCATGAAGCAAATTTTGTCGGCAAATTATAGATCTGAAAACACCGAGCTATAACCATTGTTCTGTTCAACAAAATCAGCGAGTGGGCGTTTTAAATTGCAGGCAGAAACCTACAAAAAGGAATTTCCGAACAAATTTCCTTATGTTTTAATCTAGATTAATCTATTGTCATTCAAAACAACTAACTGATCAGCATCACGAATGGAATTGCCAAAATGCGTCAACAAATCGTAATATTTCATGCTGAGGAATACTTTTACATCTACATCTACTTAATACCCCGCAAGCCGCCGCAAGGGCGTGTGACGGCGGGTGTTAGGACACCACCCGTAATTTAGAAAAGAAAGAGAAAAAAAACCGCATGCAACAACCACAAAATCATATATAAAAAAAAAACTTGGCATAAATTCATGCATGAACACTTACACCCAACACACATGCAAACACTCAATCTACACCTTACATACACATGCATCTGAAAGTATACCTAACATCTCTATAGTGTTTAATTTTGTTCCGACTTGTAAATTCAACGTTTTTATTATTTCTAAAGTGACTTCGGTTTCTTACTATAATGATTTCTGATTGTTCGGGGAAAGAATGAGTATTTGTACCTATCTGTCCTGGAATCTATCTGCCTTAGTTTATCTTTGTGGTCTGATATACCTAAGTAGTGTGGGGCCATTATTATTCCTTCAGTGTCATAGTTAAACTCGTTTGTTCTGAACCTTTCTAAAAGTCTAAGCCTCGCTTGTTCTCTCCGCACTTCAAGTGGTTCCCAGCCAAAATCCCCTAAGAGACCTGTCACACTTGTGTTCTTATCTGCACTGAGCCTTCTTCTATCGATTTTAGAAAAACAATATGTAAAAACGGGGCAATGTCTTCAGCTAATTCCTTTAATATTCTAGCAGGTATTTCTTCCGGACCAGGTGCCTTGTGTGCTTTGATACTACGGAGCAGATGTACTATTCCCTGCTTGGTCAGTGTAAGATCGCTCATTTTAAATCATATGCAAGAGAAAAATGAAGCATATTATCGATATAAACAAAAGTTTAGCAAAGTATCTTGGCACATGATCAAGCTTTAAAATAATAATATTATTTTCACCCTAAGATATTTGAAAGTGTCTTTGTGAAATTAAGCTTTAATTGTTTTAATCCGACTTATATGATGGACGACACATATATTACATAATATTTTCATCACTTTAAGCCCGATTTTAACAATCCCAGACTCAACTTTTTCAAAAATTATCCTAAAAAATTAAACTAAATGCAGATTCAGTTTTTCACGAACTTCGTATGTTGCGGTGTAACCAGTTTCATCGCATAGTTGAACTACGTTACACCTAAAGATGTCACCAGATGATGTAGATGAAACAATTCAACAATATTAAGGCGTAATTTTCATGAAAATCACATATTTCTTATTCAATCATTCAACTCATATATGTGCGTACATGCCTTTTCAGGTGGAACATATTTCCCTGGAACTGCGATTGGTTTTACACAGAACAATGACAGAAGCGATCATTAAAAAAATCAATAATTGACACAATGATTAAATAAACCCAAACAAAACCTCAACGTGGGTGAAGAAGACCAATACAAAGTCATACCGGACGTGGCTCAGCCCAAAGTAATACCACACGTGGCCCGGCATTACTCCACGTCCAACATCACTGACCTTCAAACGTCACCCAACTGTTAGAGTACAACTTCGCAGTCCATCCACATCATACACTACACACCAATATCGCGCACATATATTGCAAAGAACCCTCTGCTCTACCCAGTGACTGCCTCACATTTCCGCTTACAATGTCTAATCTTTCAAGAAAATGCCGCGAACAACTATTTTAGCTGGTTTCATTCCACAATACTTCCAATTAAAAATGAAAACTTTTTTGTTTGTTTTTTATATTCTTTTTTTATTTTAAAACTGATTTTTTGCCCCCTTAAACTTTTATTTTCTAGTTCCTTCCTTTTATCTTCTCACAATCCGTAATTTTTAACAATCTATACACTTCAGTATTAGCCTAATCCTCACGTATCTGAATGCTCTTTGATTCAAGTTTTCAATCGTTTTAATGTCTCACCTTAGCTGGGTCCCTGGTTGAGTAAAATATTGGCAAACCTCCCATGAGGTGAAGATAATTAATGTCATGGGCAAACATTTGTCCCCGCTGAACCCGAGAAAATTGAACGCCGTCAGATTCTTCCTCCTCAATCGACGCACGAGTAGTCCGGGAGCTGGGCGAGTGGCTGGACTCAATTAATATAGTATTCTGAGTCGGCAACTCAAGAGGAAATATGATCACGGGGAAGCGTGATCGCCGCATCCTCCCTTCCATTGAAAACAAAAGACAGAGGCTGAGAGTAACTCACATGCACACTAAGATGCCCCTGATTGCTTCCGCCGGGCACTCCGATATCCGTTCCTCCAATCAGGTCGCCCCTCCAGGTGATCCACGTACGACCTCGGACAGTTAATGGAACACCGACCAGAAATTTCTTTCTCGTGAAAGAAGACAAAGGGAAACAGAGTCCTATCTCTGCTCGAAATGGGGAGAGGAAAATACGTACTATTTTCCATTCAGATCGCGCACGTCCCTAGAAGATCTAGTTATTAATTTTTTCCATCGCAACATTCATATGGGTGTCTCGCCGGAAGTGACGTAGGCGTTTGCGTCGAAGAGCGGGGAATGATGGGGGAGGAGGAGTCGTTAAAAAAAGAAATTGGAAGGAGGGCTCGAGTAATAGTTCCCGGATGTGACGCGCTGTCGCATTTTTTTCTCTTTACCCGGTATCTCCGATATTCAAAAGAGCAATACGGCATCAGGAGCGATTCGTAATAAAATTCCAACTGGCGTCAGAAGAACGGGGATTAATTCTACGACGTAGTGCAACGGGAATGAAGGAGGAATTGAATTTCCGTGTTCACTGACTTATTTTCTCTTTGAATTTGCAAGCGTTGGACGCAAAAGGGAATACTACCTTGATCAAAAAGTTCCCGGAATAACCACCGTGTGGCGCTCCCATCGTTCCGATTTGAGTTCTGTTTTTTTTGTTAAATTGGTACATCTGTTGTTGATATTCCCTTTAAATCTTAGTGTCATAACTTGACATTTGCAAAAGTTACGTAGCCAAGAGTACATCTATCTCTGTGTGTGTTGGCGATTTTTTACGATTGCAGAAATGGATTTAAATTTGCAACAACGAACTTGTATTAAATTTTGCGTAAAAAACGGATTTAGTGGCGCACGGACGTTGGAAATGTTGGAAAAGTGTTTCGGCAACGATTCTCTAAAAAAAACGGTCGTTTACCAGTGGCACGAGCGGTTCAGAAGTGGTCGTGAGTCAATCGAAGATGATGAACGCAGTGGCAGACCATCGACATCGAAAGTCGGTGAAAAAATTGATAAAGTAAAAGAAATGTTGGTCAATAACCGCAAATTAACCATCAGAGAAATAGCGGAGGACTTGAACATTGCCTATGGATCCGCCCAAGACATTGTGGTTAATGATTTGGGTTTCCGTCGTGTAGCAGCAAAGTTGGTGCCAAAAGACCTCAATTTCATGCAAAAAAGAGACAGTGTTGACGTCGCAAAAGACATGATTTGCGAGGCTGAATCCGATCCCACATTCATCAAAAGGATCGTTACTGGAGACGAGACGTGGGTTTATGAGTACGACACGCAATCCAGACATCAGGCAAGTGAATGGCGTTCACCAAATGAGCCGAGACCAAAAAAACCACGTCGTTTTCAGTCAAAAAAGAAGGCAATGCTGACGGTTTTCATGGATTACAACGGTGTAGTGCATCATGAATTTTTGCCAGAAGGCCAGACAGTAAACAAAGAGTATTATTTGGGCGTTATGAGACGTTTGCGTGAAGCAATTCGCCGAAAGAGACCAGAAATGTGGGCAGAAAACTCGTGGATTTTGCACCATGATAACGCACCGTCGCACAGTGCTATCATTATTCGTAATTTTTTGACGAAAAATGCAACAAATACCATCCAACAGCCACCGAATTCACCTGATTTGGCTCCCTTTGACTTCTTTCTGTTCAATCGAGTTAAAAAACCATTACGGGAAACGCGTTTTAGCAGCCGAGAGGAAGTAATGGAAAAATCGCAGGAAGCACTGATGGACATACCGAAAACCGAATATAAAAAATGTTTCGAGGATTGGATCAAGCGCTGGCATAAGTGTGTTGCAGTCGATTGGGATTACTTTGAAGGGGACAATATAGATTTAGATGAATAAACTTGTATTTTTAATTTTCTGAATAAATTCCGGGAAAATTTTGATCAAGGTAGTATTTCTGGCAAAGAATTGACATGGATTAAAAATTTAAGCGCAGAGTTTATGTAAATAATAAAGAATTGGCGCGGATTAGCACAAACTGGACGTAGACCCAAGTGCAATTCAAAATTTTTTAAACCTAAGGCTATTGATACACTCCTACATTTACATCTACACAATACCTTGCAACTCACCGTAAATACATGTGGCTGGGGGTTGTTAGGTAAGCAGTCATTCATGCATAATCCCAACCATGCACCCCTACACAATTATTAGTTTCAACTTCCACTCGACTAAAGTTAATCACGCGAAAGAAAGAAATTACAGGAAATACAATTCAACAACAGAATATGTATATTCAAATTGTGCTGTAGGAAAATATATACACCACCAATTCTAACTGTAGTCATGACTACTTTTATCTCGAATGGAACGAGGGTTAAACGACCTTTTAGCACCATATCCGTGCTACAATAAATCTTCCTGATTTTATGTTGCTGATAGGACGTGCCGTAGTGTGTTGGGGCCTGTAATATGTCTTTCGTGTGTACAATAATATCCCTTTTGGGAAATCTTGAGCCGGTGGAGTTAAGTAACTTCGTTTTGCTCCCCTATTATTGGTGTGGAGACTTTCTTAAAGAAAGTATCGAAAATATTTGCATTCTTTAACCTGTATTTTATTATTTTATTGTATTCCAACTTCACGGAATGCACTTTTGGACGTTTTCTCAGCATTTCACGGACAAACTACCAATATTATTTCGGATATTCCCTAAATGTTCTCTTCAGATTTTGCTTCCAAAGGTGCGTAAAACTTTGCGGATAATTCATTACGTTTTTCCTCGACAATCTACAAGTTTACCTACAGGAATCATTTAATTTTTCATTCAACTTTTATTATATTTACTTAATATCCATGTTAAAATCTTAACTTCTTATGTTCAATGTACTTGCAACACCGATACCTCGGTCGAGGGGTAATGGACCAATGGAGGAATTTTCGAAACAACGAAAGGGTAGGTCTGAGGTGAAAAAAATCTACATCTTAATTTCAGAAGAATGAGACGCTCTGTATGGTCCAGGTTTCCCCGAAAATTGGTATTTGCCCCAATTAAATGTACAAGTACATATAATATCCTCCTTCAATCTTCAATTAATTGCTCAAAGTAGTTATCGTTCTTTCGTGCGTGGAGAAAATTCTCTCATCTCTTTTGACTCCCTTCTAGAATCCGTGCTAAATTCGATAACAATATGATTCAAATGTCACGATTGGATTACACTATTTCCTAACCTATGGTAAATATAAAAGAGATGATTAATCTTATCATCGCAGTATTCGTAACGTTCTTGCAAGACATTTAGTGGTCACCAGACAGCCATAAGAACCGTCAATAATTTAGGTATTGAGCATTTTTCTAATGTTATGGGCACTTCACTTTGATATTTGTCAAGATATTACATAGTATTTCATTTAACAGCTTTACTACGTTTTTTCAAGCATTTATTAGTATATATTGTTTTATCTCCACAAAAATTTAATAGCCTTAAAAATTCAATTCCGATTTCCTAATTAAAATTAATTATTTTCCTACAGCTGTCACTGTTTTCAAATACCCATCACAAACTTAAATTTTCACTCTTATGTCGCAATGAATCCAATTTGGCACAATTCAATAAAGATATAAATCTACGTTTTTTGACTACCTCATACTATTCTCATTACAGAAACATTTTATTTCGAATTTCATTCATATTTCATTTATTCATTCCGCTGTCCATGAACCTATCCGTGAAATTAGAAAATTTGAAACGGAATAACCTAGGATGAAAACTTTGCCTTCAAAGAACCCTTTTGTCTACCACCGTCAGAAAGGAAACGAGGTCAAGATAGTATCTGAAATGAGTCCCACCACTTGTCCCTCATAAGGGAGGATAAAATTTTAGAATGATTCCCTACCCTTTTGAAGTTTAGAACCAACTTCCACTGGCGATTTATGACAAGGTAAAAGTAAAAAAAAGTTAAACAGACTATTTAAAGTCTAGTAGAATAATATTAAAGACTTGTGCTGTCTAAATAACCGTTAACGGCAACATTTCGGGGCTTTCCCCCAACATAAACATTTGCGATGGGGTTTCTATAAAGTAGACCCTCCTTCACCCTTAAAATGCGAACACAATAAATGGAGGATAATTGATTATGTGCAGTTGCAGGTATCAACTGCCGCGTTGGCAGCTGAGTTGGGAGGCGGAGGCAGGGAGCGGCAGAGGAGGGGGCGGTGGGGGTGGAAGGGTCGGAGGGGAAAAAGGGGGGTGGCCAGGGAGGAAGCGTTGCCATAAATCAGTTCGGGCCTCAGTCCAAGAAAAATAATACAACCTCTCCCCCTTCGCATTCCCTCCATTTCAAACTCTTTCCGGCCTCCGTTCCACGCGACCTTTCTCCGAACCCCCCTCTCCTCCCCCCCACTCCTCTCACTTCCACCCCTCTCCCATCTCCCATACCGCCCCCTCCCACCGCCCTCAATCACCTCCCTGCCGAGTCCCCGCTATCTTCTTATTAGCAACCACTCCACTCTCGATTTCCTCATCGCCATTTAATTCAATAAAAACCACAGGGAAACTAATTATTTTTCTAGGCGGGGAATTTTGGGACCATTTCACGAGGCGTGACTTCAAAGATAACTGGAACTGAGAGAGTAGAGTCGAATGGAATATTTTGGAGTTGGTAGAAACAAGTGAAATTGTTTGTATCAGGCAAAGAGGTTAACAAATCAGTGTGGAAGAGGAATTTCCCACTTGTTCCACGAGAAATTCAACTAGCATTGCACCTAAGAAAATCATTTAAATAAATAAGCGTCGAATTCTCGAAAAACCTGGATGTTGAAATTCCTGATAAAATATTTTGTTGATGAATCATCGTGAAAACTCCACAAGAACGACAAGAATTACCTCCCTTAAATGGGGAAGCGGGTTTTATGTGAGACATTAGGTTCCTCGCGAGTACCAAAGAGGCAAACCGAGGTGTCACTTTTGCTTTGGTTGTGAAAGGTGTTCTAGCATTTATATACATCGTAATTACTCCTGGGGTTTGTCTGCTCTTACATTAAGTAAGCAAAACACAATAGGTTTCAATACATAAAAACATCGATGCACCGTATTGTTGAACCGAAACCTATGCTGACTAGTTAGATGTATCTCCTATAAAAAGAAGTACATATACGATCCAATAAAGGATTTTTCTATTTAAATTCATATAATTAAAATCAACAATTCCTGCTTTTTGCCATGGAGATAAAACACTGTCGATCGATCCCATGAAAATAACTTATTATATTGGCAGATATGCTTCAGGGCAAGTAGCAATTAAATACGGATGAAAAGTCGTGAACATAGGACAATACTTCCGTCTGCATCCAAGAAACCGAATTCCGCTCTAAGAGCAAGTAGGGAAGCGGCTGCCAACAAAGCACGTCTGCACTAGGAGCCTTCTAACATCTTCAACGTGAGCTTTTCTGTTAGCAGAAGGTAGGGCAGTCTTTGAGGAAGATAAATGGAACGTCATCTCTACTTGAAACTTTGAGCGGGCGAGGATAAAGGAGCTTGAGGGACAAGTAGCCTCCAAGGTGCGGCAAGTGGGTGGCGGCCAGTCTCGGTGATCGCGTGTTTTGGGGAGGAGGCCGGGGGAGTGGATATTTGGAGCGGGGGGCTCATTTCCATCATGTCAGTGCCTCGTTTCGGCGGGGAATTTGGCGGGGGGGGGGAAGGGCGGTGCTCTGATTTGCCTATTGGCTGAAGTACTCTCTTCACACCGGAATTTGAATTAATCAGTAGTACAAGCTCACAATTCATGGCCTAGATAAAAATTAGGGAAATTTCCGTCAACAAATATTCCGAGTTCTAACGAAAGACGTCGGAAACGTGCGAATATTTAAAACCATAAAAATAGTTTTTAACCTGAGAAAAATTTTTCACAGGTGCCAGATATGCTGAAATTAGCCATCACTTGTTTCCAGTGGCGGTTGACTTTAAGATGAAATGTATGAAAACACCATTAATGGCGAACTCTGAAGCATTATTTCTTTCAATGCGTTAAAAATGGTTCTGGGGCTAAAATTATTCTTCTCGGTTATTGCGTTTAGGTCGGTGATAATCGCTGCTTTAAGAATATAATAAATAACGAGGTTGAGGAAGTTATTAATTCATAAAAAACATTTATTGCAGGGAATTGTAAATAATTACGATCTCCTTATTCTCATATTAGGTATTCTAGTAAGCTCTTACCTTACCGGCTAATCCATTATCCTTCCTCATCTAATGGATACGCATTTTTTAACGAAATTCAAGAGTACTCCCTTCACCTATCCCACCATTCCTGTGCTTATCTTTATGTGTGTCCCTATCCCTTTTCCCTATATCTATGTATATCCATTATGAGACTACATAGTCTTTTCATACGCCTTGGGTCGAATTCAAACGAAAGAAGGACTGTTGGCATCGATTAATAAATGTGATCATACGCTACATAAATTATAGTCTGATGATATATAAAACTAAAATCATATAAAAATTAAACCTCTGGTTAAATTTAGTTGCTAACTCAGCGATGGACTTTCGCGCTTCTTACCTTAAAACGTATATCACTCTTTGGTCACCTACCTGCGAGAAAAAAAGGAAATATAAATTAATATCATTTTGAAATAAATAACACGACAAAACATGAAATTACAAGCCAAGTATACAATAGTGATATTTTCGTCCCTTCTGCGAGCCGACTTGTTTCACTCGGTAAAGAGTTCAATGTTGTTCGCAGGCCGGATGGCTATTAAAAATTGACTACACGGAAAAGACGGTTGTAAATTAGTTTCCGGCTCAAAATAATAATTTTTAGTGAAACCGGAACTTAACGTATTTAGTTAATGAACAAAATTCCATCAAGCATTCTGCCAATTTTCCCCCGTGGTAATGAACTCCGTTTGATCATTGATGGGGACCATTGCCATTATCGTGGGCACTGATGCTGTTCCTTGATATTCTGTTGCCTAATACGATAAACTTATGCATATTTAATTAAACAGCGATCTCTCCATAAACCCAGGAAGACCTAGATTTACACGGTTGACCAGTTGACCGTAGTGATACTGCTTGGAGAAGATAAACACTAGCACTCGAGTTAGGGACATCAGTTTATAGCGAAGAGATTCTCGTTTGAGCTGTAGGGACTGGCAGGAGCTTGTTTCCTAGACTTTTGCCTGTCAGCTAATGGCTTGTATTTCACATATGGCTCCAAATTAGAGTTAAATGGTCATGGTTAGGACTGTGACTCGCAATGACTGGTTTTTCGGGGTAGCTCAGTCTAATGCATCTCTTGTGCTCTTAATTCTTTTATCAGTCATCTCTCCGATTCACGAAACCAAGAACTAAAATAATCGCTCAGAGTTCCAGGTCTCATTTGACCAAATGAAATGCCTCTAGGGTGGAT
Organism: Hetaerina americana; assembly: GCF_022747635.1. Classification (NCBI taxonomy): domain Eukaryota; kingdom Metazoa; phylum Arthropoda; class Insecta; order Odonata; family Calopterygidae; genus Hetaerina; species Hetaerina americana. Next base: position 8,861,894 of record NW_027286764.1, read on the forward strand.
TGTGAATCGCCTCTATTTTATGTTTGCGTCAAGATCATTCCAAAGTTCCCCACGATAATGGATGATGACGACGCAAGTGGCTCCTCCGTGTGTCTCGGAGCGGGGGCTTATTCTGGTCATAATTTGCCACTTATGAAATTTCACGTCAGATTCAAGAAATTATACGAATGAAGAAATGGAAGAAGCGTCTCAGAAGAATATTCAGGAGCATGTGAAGGATGGGGGAAGCGAGATAGGTAGTGCTATGGAAGGAAAGTATATTCAGGCGACCTTTCAAGGAGAAAATAGTAAATAAGGCATGGGAAGAACTGGGAATAGTAATTAAAGTCTCTGGTAAGTCCACAAAATCAGTTAGCTTTGCTGATGGCCGAGCTCTAGTTTGCCAGTCGAACAAGAGAATACAAGCATTACTGAGCGATTAAAAAGCATTAAGATGGAAATGGGGTGAGGATCAAAGTAAGCACAACAAACTTATTAGAATTTCGGTAAAGAAGAAAGAGAAATATTAGAGGGTTGTGCTAACTAGGAAGTGCTCTAAAACGAAGCGGTCAAAGTGACTGGGAGACATGAAGAAGATTAGCCTTAGGCAATAGTGATTTGACACAGAGGACGAAATTTTACGAAAGGATATTTTTGCAACTAAATGGACGTGGAACATTTTGACTTACCCCTAGTGTGAGTGGTGGTGTGTGATTCAACACCATTCAAGCGTAATCAGTATTTTTTTACTTAATTTCTTTTATAATATATTAGTTAAATGATCCAAGTAATGTGTTGATATATACAGGTACTTAAAATACGATATATAAGTGTGATATAATTTTTAGCGCATAAGGGACGTACTGTTAGTGAAAATATAAATAAAATAAGGCTAGTTTAAGATATGGTGACGTCATAGACTGCAAATGGAAAAGAAAAAATATTTTTCTACCCAGCAAAAACACTGCTTACAGTTTTTGCTTACAGTTCTGATTCCTTCATATTTGTGGGAAGCCTTAGATTCAAAAACACTCACTTATTAAAATTTCCATGTAAAATGATATGATTCACAGTATTTGACCTTTCTTTGAATCCTTAGCAATGAAACTCACGCACGATAAATTGTTTCTTAGTAAGTGGCCCGCCTTTTGATTTGCACACTGGTCTAAACAAAACCTAAATATCTGTACAGTGTTCAAATATTCCCCTCTCTGCACACCTGATGTTCTCAGGCGTGTATTTATTTATTTTAGTACCCCGGAAGCCACCGCTTGGGTGTGTGGCAGGTGGCGAATGCAGACCAGACTAATTTTCACCCGAATATGACCCTACCATTGTCGAACAATGCTATTCTGTTCCCTTAGCTTTCGTGAAAAAAATTATATCTTAAATCTATCTGTTCTGCACTTAATCTCTGTAATTGTATTGGCATGATCTCTCCTACCACAGTACGATGGGGGCATTAATATATTTTCAACATCACTGCTAAAGAGACATCCTTTCAATTTATGCAAAAGACTTTATCTGTTTTTTAACCTTCTGTTCATGAGTGATTCCCAGCCTAGCTGCTCTAATGCTATGGATACGCTACTAACTTTATCAAAACAACATTTAACAAATCTAGATCCTCTACGCTGCAAGCGACCCATTCCAGCAATTAATCAAACTTCGTGAGGATCCCATGTACTAGCACCATACATGCAAAATCAGGTCTAAACAGCGAAGGATAGCATTTTTCTTTGACCTTTTCATCACTTTTACCCAACACTAGTCTAATAATTCCTATTTTTTATTAGTTTGTCCGCATATTCTCCGCACATGTTTCCCCTAGGAGAAGTCCTGCATTACATTGATATGAAACAAGCAATATCTCTTTATTTCTTGTCAGTACTTAGACTCGGCTACTTGGCACCTACATCTGGTTAATGACTAAATTCTAACCGCACATTAAAACATGAATTGAGAGCCCCCGGTATAACTTTTTCTTTCAATTTATGCTTAATTGGCTCGGGTTTATTCCCAACTACGTCGCAAAACGTCGTACACTACCGCTTTGGTCAGCGAGACACACTTCCCCTAAGTGGATTCATAACTTTTTTCCTCTTTTTTTGACCAGAGCGGAATAAGTCAAATAAAAGAAAGTAGGAGTGAAAAAAGTAACTTCCGAAGAGAATAAATAAAAACCTCATCATTTTATTGCGAGTTGTCCGTGGAAGTCATAGGATTTGGCAACGCTGGGCGCCACCTCCAGGGGGTTCCCCTCCCGATTCCCTCTTTCGGCGCTCAAAAAGCCGTCTCGCCTATCCCCTCCCCCTTCGCGCCCAAGTCAAACCCTTATTTCCCAGTCTCCCCACCCCTCCCCTTTATCCTAAGAGGGGGAGGGAGCATCCCAACTCCCCGCCCCACGTCCAAATCCCTCTTCCCACGTCCCGCCATTAATTCCTTCCCAACAACCGGGGTAGCCAGCACCTCAGCTGCTTTCCGACCGGCCAGATGGCAGCACTGCGCGGGGGGGCGGAGGTGCCGAGAGCAAGCTGGCGCCCGCAACCCCTCTCCCACCTTCCCAAATTCGCAGTTTGCACGTTATTGCACTCCACCCCCTTCTTCCCCTCCAGGTGGAATTGTCGCGGCTCGCCGTCGTCAACCCCACGACCGATCCGCCCGCGCGGTCCGATCCTCCCGGCCCCGCACCACGTGGCACTCACCGCGCTCCGATCGTCGACGGGGAGACGGCTCGGGGCGGGCCGAGGTGATGAGCCGATGGCAAGAGGGTTGTGGCCCATTGTTGCGTGGCGGTGGTCTATTCACACGCAAATCGTACTGATACGCAGCTGTGTGACTCAAATGCTAGAGATTTTTTGGATCGACAGCATTTCAACATCGACCGAAATAGCCTGAATACCTTACGTAAACTTTTAAAATTTCAAATCCCTGAGAATCAAGCACATTCGGAAAAAAATTACTATAGAAGAGAAAGGCCATGAAATTGAGATGCGAGAGATAGATCGCCAAATGAACATGTTCAAAATGTTGTTTTTTTCAGTGAGATAAAGTGATAGAAACAGCATCACCACAAATCAACTATGGCATTGATAACATCGTAAGTTAGTATTGATTGAACACAAGTGCTTTTCCCTGTAGCTGCGACAAACAATGAGTCAATATTTGTTATATTCTCTCGAACGTGAAGGTATTTCTCATTGAATTGTTACGGCATGTTTTTCTCACTCATTTTCGCATTGATTACCATTCAAAAATTTATTGTGATCACTGGTTTCCTTTTTCATTGGTGATTTTCCTATTTATGGAGATTAAGTTTAATTCATAACTATGAAACTCATTATTACACGTCGCATTTTTTGAGTATATCTTGATACCTAATGCGGTCTAGACTGCTAAATATTTTGTCTAACAGTAGTGTACTCTCTTTAATTTCAATACACCTATTCTTCTATTTTTTTGGTACATCGCCATTGCTTCATTATACTGAATAGAACATTGAGATATCCAATTCAGAATGTTTTTTAACAAAGTGGATACGAATTAAGCGATGGATGAGATGCTTTTGTTGATTTATCCTTGGATATGAATGCATGATGCTTTTAATATTTCATTTAAGTACCCAGCAAGGCGCCACTAGGGTGTACGGTAGGGAGTAAAAGGCATGCCAGACTAATACTTACCCGAATATTTTTACCCCTACCATGGTCGGACAATGTTATTCCGATCCCTTATTATTCCTGAAAAAAATTGCATCTTAAATCTATCTGTTTTACCCTTGATCTATCTAATTTTATTGGCATGATCTCTCCTACAGTAGTGCGATAGGAGTGGCAATATATTTTCAGCGTCTCTGCCAATGGAACTCCATTACAATTTATGAAAAAGCTTCAATCTCTAATTTAACTTTCACTCCGTGAGCGATTCCCAGCCTAGCTGCTCTGATATTTTGGATACGCTTCTAACTTTATGATAACCACGTGTTTACAAATCTAGCTCCTCCCCTCTCCACGCAATCCATTTCGGCAAATCAATGTAACTCCATAAGAGCTTATTTAAATTTCAAATTTAATGTAATTTTTTTAGAGAAATTCGGGATGGTGATGAAATTTATTTTATATTTCATCGATCTTTCTTCCTAATGAAAGCAGTAGAAATTTATATAAAAATGATTTTAATTACTAAGTCGAGTGATGAAAGTCACATAGTTAATCAAGTACATGCAAGCAGTCCGTATATGTGATGTAATGGATTGAAATTGGCCCTTTTGAAGGTTAATTGAATTTACCAGCTATATTTTCTAATACCATTAATTTAAGGATTATCAGGTGAATCATATTTCCAGAAGCGCATCTATGGACTGATTTTGAATAAGATGACATGAAGCGGAGTGTTTTTTACAGTGAAAGAGAAAATAATCGGTATTTCCGTAGCATGGATTCATATGTTGCAGTTGTATAGACAAAGCGTTTAAACTCCTATCGTGATTATCAAGATAATCTTTGAAAAAGTGGGCACCATTAACTACTTAAACTACTAATTTTCTGGGAAGTTAACGCCTTACTTAAAGGCGTTACTTCTATGTAGGTGGATATATATATATATATATATATATATATATATATATATATATATATATATATATATATTGTATATATATACACATATACATATATATATATATATATATATATATATATATATATATATATTGTATATATATACACATATACATATATATATATATATATATATATATATATATATATATATATATATATACACACACACACACGTATTTAATGATTCAACCGCATCATCTCATTTTTCTTCCTTGATACGTATTTTTTATACTTTACAGCAAATCACTAAACGCCCGGATCCACCTTGCACACTTAAAAAAGTGTGCGTGAAAATAGTGACAGATTAAGTACAAAAAATGTTTCAAATTGAAAGAAGAAAGAGGGAAAAAAAATTTTAAAAAAGAGAGCGAACGAACTTTTAAATTAAAAGTCCCCAAGAAGATAAACCGTTAAAGCAATCGCCTCCCTCACCTCGAAGGGGTTATTTTTTTCCGGGAGGGTGTGCCGGGGAAGTGGGTGTGAAAAGGGATGGGAAACGCCCGGGCGGACGAGAATATCGAACTTCTTTTGTTTCCCCCCAAAAGTTGCGCTCGGTGGCAAAAGAGTGGAGGGAATATAAAAAAAGCGAGTGAAAGGAGGAGGGGGAGGGTGGAGGGAGAGGGGGTGAAGTCGAAAAAGCGCTACGCGAGGAAATTAAACCTGGGAAAACCTAATTGGTTTCTTGGGGTTAAATTTTCTTATCGCACCTCTCGCGAACCGACAAACTGAAGTCCCAAGCTCATCAATCCCGTTCCAAAGGCACGGCGCTTCTAATTCATTTCCATGCTTCTCCTTCCCGTCCTCGTGTCGGTCCCCCCCACCACTCCCAAACCCACGCTCGATCTCTCCTTTGGGGGGGGTGTCCTCGCCCCCCGGAACCCCAACGCCCTCAGTTGCTTGTCTGCACACCTCCGCACCTCATCTGAGGTACGTTAATGCACACCGGAGCGAAGGGAGAGGGATGCGCCGGACAATACGCGAAAAGTGACGCGGAACACCATCGGAAGATGGGACTTGATCGCCATAACCGTGCAGAGAAGAAGAGCCTCGTGGTGCCGGCTAAGAAAACGTGGTCAAGACCTGAAATTGAGGAGATCCGACTTCGAGTGCCGGTCAGGCAAATTAATTTCACCCCTGAAGAAAATCCTGCATTTCTATACAAGTCAGAGGTTGACTCCAGTTGATGCATCTGTCGCGGCACCGCCCGCAATTTTTTAAATTTGTCAGCAAAGTTAAACACATTAACCATTTAAATAAAGTTGGCTTTGTCGTCACGGACTAAGGCACAATGTTCACGCCTAAGATTATTTGGGATGCACGGTAATTCGTCACTTATGGTTCCCGTAAGTCTTAAGCAAATCATAGGGTGAGAGACCTCTTAGAGAAGTTTAGTTGATAGTTTAGTACATGGCCGCAAACCGAAGGTTCCGGGTTCGATTTCCGGTCCGAGGAAATTATCTTTTTGACTTTTTGCGTCAAAAGTGGTTAAATTAATGTGTGGGAAGAATTGGAGTAATGGGAAGAATTGGAGGTAGGAATCACAGTCGGCGGTAAATTCGTAAAATCAGTTAGGCTTGCCGATGGCCGAGCTTTAGTTCGTCAGTAACCCAAAGATCGCAAGCATTGCTGAGTGAATTGGAAATCAGTGCGAGAGGCATGGGATGAAAATCAATATTAATAAAACAAAGGTAAGGCGATATTCCAAAAAGAAAAATGCTACACTAAACATTAAAATAGGAGAGCAAAATCTAGATCAGGTAGAACAGGTAGCGTATCTAGGAGGTGTTTTGGACCAACACGATCAAAGTAGTAGTGACGTAAAGAGAAGAATTTCGCTAGGCAAAGAGGCTTTCACAAGGAGGAGGGAGTTGATGATAGGGACGTTAACTAAGGATATTAATAAAAGACCCGTAAAAACTTTGATATGGAGCGTAGGTATGCACGGCGCGGAAACGTGGTCATTGAAGCAGGAGGATAGACGTAGATTGGAGGCTTTAGAAATGTGGGTGTGGAGAAGAATGGAGAAGGTGAAATGGACAGAGAAAAAAACAAATGAGGAAGTATTTGGTATGGTAGGCGAAGAGAGGGGTTTGTTGGGATAAATCCTATGGAGGCAGGAAAAGTAGCTGAAGGGGGTATATTGACCGGCAGTGGGATGTTGACGACTGTAATTGAGGGGAGAGTGTTAGGCAAACGAGGAAAGGGAAGGAGCATGATAAGGATGTTGGACGGGATGAAGAGAGCCAGGTCCTTTCCCTGTGCCGGTCAAGGTTTCCCAGGAAGATCTGGTACCCGGAAAATCACCTAACTTAGGTGGAGCTGCTGGTGCCCAGAGTACATACACGGGAATTGACCCCGGGCCCTCCGGTCAGTAGTCCAACGTGGCTACCCATGGACTACCTCGACCCACATACAAATATATAAAAATATCTTCGAAATAGAACGCTCTTCGGTGACACAAAAGTATATAAAAATACAGATGTAGATTTTTCAAACATGGAAACAAATAGAAAGGGCACTCACTTATGTAGTTTTATTGTCAGAATCGGATGACGACGGTCGTGCCGTCATAACGTCAAAACTGTATGTATGTGAGTGTCCTTTCTTTGTGTTTCTAAGTTTTAAAAATCAGCTGCTGTGTTTTATATGTTTAAATGTAATTATATATATATATATATATATATATATATATATATATATATATATATATATATATATATATATATATCCCAAGCTATGTTATTTTTGCTATGCTTGTTTGATTACTGTGCTTATGGTTTATATATATATACATATATATATATATATAAATATACATACATATATATATGTATGTATATAAACCATAAAGACAGTAATCAAACAAATACAGCAAAAATAACATAGCTTAGGATCAGAATCTGAAGACGACAGGCGAGCAGTTGAAACGTCAAATAACATATTGTGAGTGTCCTTTCTTTGTGTCTCTATATTCTAAAAATCAACATCTGTATATATATATATATATATATATATATATATATATATATATATATATATATATATATGTATATATATATATGTATATATATATATATGTATATATGTATGTATATATATATATATATATATATATATATATATATATATACATACATACATACGAGTGTGTGTGTGTATATATATATATATATATATATAGTATATAAACACAGATGTGTTTTTATATATTTGTGTGTCGCTGAAGAGCGTTCCATTTCGAAGATATTTTATATATATATATATAATAAATCAACATCTGTATATATATATATATATATGTGTGTATATATATATATATATGTATATATATATATATATATATATATATATATATATATATATATATATATATATATATATATATATATATATATATATATATATATATATATATATATATATAGATGCAGATTTTTAGAGTATAGAGACACAAAGAAAGATGACACTAAAAATCTACATCTGTATATATATATATATATATTCGTACATTATATTTATTTATTTAATAAACCTTAAAGAAAAGTTTCACGGATGTCAATTATAATTTAAATAGGGAAGCGAGATAACGCTAGCGAGCACAGAGAAACATGAACAAATGAAACTCACACGTTATCCGAATTTTCGATGGTTTCTGATGAACTTGGCATCCCTTAAATGTATGTGCTTTGAATTGGACCGAAAACACCGGTATGAGAAAGGTGTGTGCGAAGTTAGTGCCGCGAGTGCTTCAGGATGAACAAAAGGAAACTCGCACGCGGATCTGCCAATAGCTTCTCGACCATGCCTCAGCAACCCTCCATCTCTTAGGTCTCTCCACCAGACTTTTTCCTTTTCTCCCGCTTCAAATTCGTTCTGAAAGAATATCACTACGGCTCGGTGTAAGCGTTATAACATGCTTAGCAGCATTCCGGGAGTCACCTTCCTGACGTAGTACGAGACGCGGAAAACCCCTCTGGAGGCGAGTGGTGCGTACACGCACAAGGGTGCAAATTTAAAGATTTTTGACTTTATGTTTCAGTTCTGGAAATAATTATTTTTAATTTCCTTGGTCCTAGTTTTTTTAGGACAGACTTAATGTATCACCTCCTTGGCCGACTCAATTTAATCTTCCTTCCTCAAGATTCCAAAATCACAATGCCCGCCATCGGTGTTTTAATCTTGAACACCTCCATCCCCTGAGAACTTCCTACATGGACCCTCCGACATTTCCTCATTAAGAGCCCCCTCCCGTTTAATCTCAGTACAGACTTTCACCTAGACCGCTCCAGTTTCACCCTTGGACGTAAATCCTTCTCTTTTAACGACAGCAAACTGCAGCTCAAAAGTTACAATATGGGAAGCAGAGTTGGTCCCTCACAGGTAAACCTTTACCTTAACCTTAGCAAAGAAAATTTACTCACCACAAACCCCCCGAAACTCCTTATAAAGGCTTAGTTAGGTACATTGATGACATTTTGGCCCTCTCGTAAGATAAGACCGATAGCATCAAGATGTCATTTCCTCCCTAAATACTATCTTATCATCTTCTTGTCCCTTTAATATCTTTACTTCACTTTAATCACCTTATCGGACGCTGGCAGTACCCTTTCTGAAGGCAAATTTCACAACTCCGTTCAAGTCAAGCTGAACAGCACACGGCTCCAATTAAATTTAAATGGTTCGCACATGAAACGTCCTCTTCCCTATTTCCTTCCTTTATGAGGTCACTGCATTTATAGTGACCCTGATTCTCTTAGCACTCTCGGGGGAGTACTAGTATACATATACGAGAGTTATGAAGGGAGGCTACCGACAGCAGAGGTCATTTGCACCGGGAGGGATAGGTGGTCAATCTGGTAGGCGGGGGATGTTTTAAGGAATGAAATAGGAGTGGAGAGAAACCTGGCGTCAGCATTAGCCTCCTAATATAGCAAAAGGCACCAAGGGGTCACGCAGTTAGACGTCCCACCCATACGGACGGCGTGTTCACTGAAAAGGTCTTTCCACCTAGCACTCAAGTAGGGATCGGGATACCAATGAAAAATACCGCCACCACCGGTAATGGAACTCGGGCCCTCTGCGTGGGATGCCAGCCACCGCACCATCCCGATACCCACGCTAGCTCGTCTTTATTCTTTCTTCCCCGACGTCACACTCACGGCCCCCGTCGTCACACACTCCTTCTTAACACATAAATTGCATATGCTCGTTTTACGTTTCCGTTAAGATGAGCTACGTCTTTCATATTGATCAATGCCAGGAATCGAACGTAATTTATGTTAATCGGTTAAAATAAAAAATCTATAATAACAATTGCCCGTGGAGCTAGATTCCATCGATTATTTGCCTAATGCGAAACCGGAAATGGGCATTGAGATTCCGTTAGTCCAAAGAATGTTGCTTAAAGTAGGAATCTGATGGAATTCTGTAAGAAATCACTGCTGTTTCCACCTGAAATTTGGAAGCAGAGCATTCGCATGGAAATTGACGCTGGATTCAAACGTACTTGGATAGTTAAATTGATAAGTTTCGAAATTTTGTGAGTGACCCTCAATTTCCACCCCATTCGTGCCACTTCTGTGCTCCCGTCTTCCTCGCCGACTTTTTTTAAAGGTTGATTTTTTTTTTAAATGGAGAGGCATTCCATTGGTCATTTTTTCCCCAGCCGCATCAACCCCGTCCTCCCCACTCCTCCAAATCGCCCTAAATTTCACTCCCTTCAGCCCCTCTCTCCTCCTTCAGGGACTCGTGATGCCATCTAGCCCTCTCCCCCTAGGATGATCTCCCCCTAGGATGATCTCCCCCTTGCCATCCCTTCCCTCCCTCTCTCTCCACCCCCCCATTCTGTTTTTGCCCGTGATTGTCGGTGGGGCGGGAGGCGGTGGGGGTGGGGTTTAACGGGCTGGAGCGGTGGTTTCAGGGGTTAGAGGTGGGGGAGCAGGGCTCGGGGGAGACGGGAGGGGGGAATCATAACAGACGGCCGTTATTATTCATCGCCGAAAGGACTCCAGTCCCAAGGATTTGCCGTCATTTTTTCCTCCCTCCCCAAATTCCTTTTTTGTTCGCCTCCCGCGTGCCTCGCCCCCTCCTTCCCTCCCTCCATGCCCCGAATCCGCATTCTGGGAGGAAGGGGCGGGGGAGGAGGGCGGGTGGGGGGGCACCGCCCGAGGAGCGCTCGGAAGATTTCACTCGCCCGTCGGAGAGTCTTCTCTGGCGCGTATAATGCCGTAATTACTCGCCCTTTTAAAGAGTGGTTTAGCGCTTGGGATTACATTCCCCCCCCACCCCACCCATCCCACAGCCCGAATCACTGCGAGGTACTCATTCCACCCAGCCCCTACTCCTTTCCCTCCCATTTAAACACTTTCTTTCATTCTTTCCTCTCTATTTAAAAAAAACAAGCTAGTGCTGTTGTAATCTTGAACGATTCAACCAATCACATTTCCAGGCCTCTTTGGCATAATTAATCGTAAAATACATATATATTCATGTGTATATACATATATATATTCATATGTATATACATATATATTCATATGTATTTACATATCTTAATAAATAAATATATAATTGAGTTATATGTACTACGTCTTGTATGCATCATATGAGTATGCATATTGAAACTTGTTACAGTGACGCCCTTCAAGAATCAGTGAATTCAAAATTTTTCTCTAACATTTTTTCACACTGAAGGTATAATAGAACGAATATTTTGCATCTACACATGTTCCCCGTAATCTACCCTGAGGCGGTTTGCAGGGAACGCAAAAATAAAGTGATGAGGGAGAGAAAGGGTTTTGTTAGAAAAAAAGGAAAAATAACATCCACCCAAAATAGTTGGAAAGACGTGTATGCCAGTGAAAACCATTCACTTTTTAGGGGACAACTTTGTTTTTTAAGATACGTTAATTTAACCCATTATAGAAGCTCTCGTCTCTATAAATAAATTTTTATATTCTATAGTTGATCATAAGATCCGACGATCCGCCAAGCAAAGACTCTTCATCGGGTCTCACGCACCTATTGCCGCTAGTTGGCGTCCGGGCGTGTATTCCGCGTCATGGCCGCGAGATGGCGCCCGTTTGCGTAGGACATACCTCGTATAGAGCATAGCGAAAGCACAAAATATACTATTTAAATA